>NW_027493870.1:0-214248 GCF_021521415.1 Bidens hawaiensis
ATAGCTTAAATTCCAAAGTTAAGTGACCCGAGTTCGTTACAAGTTTTAGACTGATTAACCTCATAGGGCATCTCAAAGATTGTGTCAAAAATTCTTCCTAATTGTTTAAAAAATGTGCTAAAGTCGGTTATTTCGAATGCCCAATCGACTTTCTTAAGTGATCGGTCTATTTTAGAGGGCCCATTTATCATACACAAAATTATCATGTGGTGGAAAAAAAAACGAAAAAACCTGGGCTTTTACTAAAAGTCAATTTTGAAATCATTTAAGCTGGAAGTTTTTAAAATTTTAGATGGGGTAATGGATAAAATGGGGTTTCCGAGTTTATGGAGAAATTGGTTTTATGGGATAGTGTCATCAGCTCGTTTGTCCATTTCATTGAATGGGGCACCCACGTTCGAGTTTAAATATCATAGAGGAATTCGACAAAGGGATCTGATTTCTCCGTTTCTGTTTATTATGGCTATTGTAGCATTTCGGATTTTTCATATTATATTCGCTTATGTTTACCTAAATCAGGAATGAAATTCTAATCCTTTGTCTTAATAAAATCTTTCATTTATTAGTAATTAACTTTGTTTAATCTATATCTATATTATATTATCTTAAGGTAATTAACAAAATGGTAATTTGAAAACTTTAAGACCCCTCTATGTGGTAAATATTAATCGCCCTCATTTCATCTACCGTGACCTCCCATCTCCTTAACCTTAACTGCAATCATAAATAAGTCAGGTTCACCATCACCAATTGAATGCCTTTTAAAATCAATTGAATCCCCAAGTCAGTTTCAACTAAACCCTAATTTAAGCCCTCTTCAGGGGAATTCAGGTTCTAACTTTCTCCCTCTTTTTTCAATCGATGAATGATGTTAGGTGGATTTCCTTATTTTCATTTCATTCTTTGATTTGGTACATGTTTCATAATTCAATCTTAATTGAACATCAATGTCTACTCAAAAATCTAAGTTGCAGGTTCAGTGATCTATTCCATAAATTTGGATTTTTCAGGTTTCTAATGTAATATCTGACGTTTTTTACCTATACTCTGAATCATGTAAGTGATCAGTAGCCAGCCTCCTTAATTACTACATTTCTATAACTAAACAAAAAGTTCAATATTGGACTTTATATGTAAGGAGTGACCCGTTAGAGATAAAAAAAAAACTTAGTGAATGGCTGGAAGTTTGTAGACCAAATGATTTTGATTAAACTGTTAATTAACTAATATTCCAACTATTTTTGTTCATAACTAATATTCATCATGAACGGCATAAAACTTTTGCTCATATTCCAGCTATTTTTTTCCTTCAGATTATGGTATTCTTAATTTGTTTTGTGGTAATTAATACGGTTTGTTAGATTATAGTTTTTAGTTTTTCCAGTATTTGGAGGACGTTTGTAACCCGTCCGGCCCGGTTTTGTCTGGTTTAAAAGTTTGAAACCATAAACCAAACCGTTCGTTAAGGTTTGAAAATTTGGAAACCGACCGAACAAAGGTACAAACAAAAACGAACTGTAAAACCAAACTGATGACTGGTTTGGACGGTTTCACACTTTCAAACCAACCGACCAAAGGTACAAACAAAAATGAACTGTAAAACCAAACCGATGACGAGTTTGGACAGCTATTTTTTTTCTTCAGATTATGGAATTCTTAATTTGTTTTGTCGCTACCTGATAGATGATGTCAGCACTGAAGCTCTCCCCTCAAATGCAATCGAAGGGGTATCAAACTTTGTTATCCTATAATACTATATGCTTATTTTACCAATTGACTTGTAATACGCTGTTTATCTCCCTGTTGTGCAGGATGCTGCAACAAAAAACGAACGTAAAGATGGCCCGTTCAGTAATGCATTAATAGCTGCAACGGAAGCTGATATTCATGGTCTCCGGGTACACATTACTATAACCCGAACATGACCCGCTTATATAGTTTTACTTAAAGTCTTTTATATTCTTTAATGCTGAATTGTTGATGATTTGATGAGCAAAGTCATAATAGTTAAACCAAAGTGACTTATATTAAGGGTGTTCACGATCCGGTTTATATGGTTTTTAGATCAAACCGTTAGTAACGGGTTTTATATAGAAAATCAAAACCTAAATGGGCTGCAAATTAGTTACACTTCAAATAACAAATATACTTAACCAGTTTCATAATTTCCCAAAACTTATATACATATAAATAACCAGATACTTACTTGTAATACAAAATATTTGAAAAATTAAACTACATTAGAGCCTTACGTCCGGTCCGGTTTTGTCTGGTTTTTAAAGTTTGAAACCATAAACCAAACCGTTCGCTATGGTTTGAAAATTTAGAAACCGACTGACTAAAGGTACAAAAAAAAAAACGAACTGTAAAACCAAACCAATGACCGGTTTGGACGGTTTCACAGTTTCAAACCGAAACGTAAACACTCCTTACTTGTATAATGTAATCTTTAAAATGGATAATAATAATAATAATCATAATAAACGACCAAAGGTACAAACAAAAACGAACTGTAAAACCAAACCGTTGACCGGTTTGGACGGCTTCACAATTTCAAACCAAAACGTCAACACTCCTTACTTATATGTAGTTATACTTTTGTTTTTTTATACCTGTGATCTTGTTTTATATTGCTCTATCTGTTTTTGTAAGTTGTTCTTGAGCTTCAGTTTGTTTACTTTTGAAGACGCTGTTGTATAGGTAAATGTTATAATCATATTTGTGTGTTTTAACTGCTCTATGATATGTTTTCTAACATGTAGGATTACTTTCTGGTAATTGGTTGCTTTGTTGGGTCCACTTTGTTATTTATGATTGATTTAGTTTTTAGCTCGCGATGTGTGGTCTTGATATATAGCCTGTAATGTGTGCTGTTGTAGTGTTGGTGGCTTCCACAATTTAGAATTTCTTTATTAGTAGTTGTTCATTGTTAGTTTGTTATATCATAGCTGGTGAAAATAATAGATCATAGCTATTTAATGTTTATTTAGTAATGTAGTTCATTAAAGTATTAGTGTGAACCATGAGTATGATATTATGGGTGTGCTAATTAGGAAGTTGACATTTGTCTATATTGATGTATGCACGCATATAGACTGCACATCACACTCTTTGTTTTTGTATTTTGCTTATAAAGGAAAATTTTATTGCCAAAAGGCTTTGATGGAAGTTCAAGCTTTATCCACATTTGGTTTGATCTAATTACATATGATACTTAGATCGAGTAAGGTAATAAGCGAGCACCCGCCTATTTTCAGGCTTTGTTACTGGTTTGTTTTTCAACTTAACAATGTTGTCAACGTAACTTCCTTTCTGGTTCTACTGGTTAGACGCATACAAACATGGATGCATTGACTAGACATGAAATAAAATGATGAATTTATTCGTTTTCTCCAAGTTTTAAAATCCTGTTCAGGTACTTAGTTTCAGTAGTTTTTTTTTTGAACTCGTTAGGTTTTGATATTTTTGGTTTGGGTCATATTTTTTTGGTTTTAGCATTGGGGTGCGTGCTATTAAAAAACAAGGCCCGTTACACTCCTTTTAAAACTTGCGCTAATATATGAGACTTTGCAGTGAACAAGATAGATAAGGGGAAAATGGTCTTATTTAATGGCGTTCATACCCCCCACCCCCTCCCCCTTTCTTATAACTTGCATTAAGAAACGAGAGCTTGGATTGAAGAAAACATGATCAATCACCTTTCATATTCTTGAGCTCGGGAAAGAGGTCTTCTATGGCAACTTAAGCTTGATTGAATTTGTTTTGTACGGTCCATGTCAAAGCGCAAGTTTAATTTACACCTTTTAATGCATTTTCCTAAGGCTTGTTTTGTAATTAGATTGGCTGTAAACAGGTTAGGTAAAACTATTTGAAGCAACTGTTAATTTATCATATGAAACAAATGAAGGTAATTTGCAGTTTTGGTAAAATTATTCGTTCACGTTTCGGAAACGAAACCAAAAACATTAAAGTTTTCAACGTAATATAATTTATCATCATTTTCTGCAGAATAATAACAATTAAATAAACATATATTTAGTGGAGTAAATAAAAATTGTTTAAATTGGGTCAACTCAAGCTTGATAAGTGAAACTTGTGCCTTTATTTTAACACTCGAACTCATTTAAATTTGGGTCAATTCAAGCTTTTAGCGAGTCAGCCTCTATCCGGTTAGGTGCGCGTGGCTCGCTTACACTTAGAAAACGATGTAATTTCATGGGACATAATACGATGTAATTTCATGTAATTTCATGCTTACACTTACACTTCCGTTTTTTATCCAACTTTTTAATCATTATTACATATTGATGTTGGTAACTTGAAAAAAAACCATAATTGTGCTTAGCTTTATTTTTATTTTTTTATGATAGTACCAATATAATTATATTGACTACAAATTAAACATCACAAATGTTGGTACCGTAACGAACCGATCCCCGACCGATTGAATCTGCGTTGTGTCCCCGCTGCAACGCGCGGGCTCTTTGCTAGTTATTTTATATCCTCATACCATTCAAACTCGTCAAACAACCCTTAGAAACCCTTAAAATCGCTTATTTAGGTTAAAAATAGCATCTTTAGAAGTATAGGGACTAAGTTTGACAAAATCAAGTAGGCCATGGCGGGGAACCTTCTGTGCAGACCAGAATCATTTAAAAGTTTGGTTTATCACCAAATCGTTTCCTTTGTAAGTTTGGATTCAACGCACGAGTCACATTTATGATATGAATCAATTTGGAATATAGATATACTTATTAAATTCATTAACAGTCGTAAAGAATTAAAATTTGCATGCCTTAATCTACCATGCTAAACGTTAGAATTTGAAAACTCAAGAATATAGGTAGAAGTAGACATCTTATTCATAACATTTGTAACCACCATAGTGTTAAGCTTAAACATGGCTTGGAAATGTCAACCTTATCAGATTCTATAACTATACGAAAACAAAACTTGTTGAGCAGTCATCCCGACACAAGATTCTTGCGTATCTCGGGAATATACAAAGTCTTGCTCAATGTGAGTTCCTTCCCGGAAGTCATCTTCAAGATCACATCTCCTTCACCCTTGATGTCGACCGTTTCTACATTCCCCATGTACAACTTCTATTCACCCGTAACCTCTTTGAATGTTGCAAAGAGGGTCTTGTCTCCACACACATGGCGGGTGGCACCTGAGTCAGCATACCATCCATGCGGTTTGTCACCCGCAATGTTGACATCAACAATCATAGCAAAAATTAGGTTATCAAAGCTACTAGAGGCATGCCATCCTCATCAACCGTGTGCGCCCACTCACACTTTGATGCCTTTCATTGGTTAGCACGGTGTCCAGTCTCATTACAATTGTAACAAGTTCCTTGTAAAGGTGAAGACTTCTTTTTCATAGCCCCTTTATTTGGTCCAAGTTTTTAACCTTTCTTTCCCTTTTGTCCTTTTTACCCTCTTTTAGTTTGTTGCCTTAAGAGTATTTCCCAAATTCCACCATGTTTGCTTTAGCCTTGGCTTGCAAAATGGTGCCGGCCAGTTTGTTGTCTTCTTCAATCCAAAGACGAAGAATAAGTTCCTCTATAGTCATCTCCTTTCGTTTGTGTTTAAGATAATTCTTAAACTCAAGCCAACAAGGAGGTAACTTTTCAATCATGGCTGTCACTTGAAATGCCTCACTAAGTGTCATACCTTCGGCGTGGATGTCATCACGTATTACTTGTAACTCATAGACTTTGGTTTATTTACAGTCTTGGTGTCAACTATTTTGTAGTCTAAGAAACGGGCCACAACAAATTTCTTCATTCCGGCATCCTCCGTTTTGTACTTTGGTCTAAAGACTCCCAAAATTCTTTGGCAGTCTTTTTACCGGAGTACACATTATATAACATGTCCGCCAAACCGTTTAAGACATAGTTGAGACACATAAATTCTGAATGCTTCCAAGCATCTACTGTACTCTAAGATTGAGCATCGTCTCCCCCTTCAAAAATTTGAGGAGCAGATTCTGTCGAGAGCCTTGCAAGGTTCAAGATGGTCAGATAGAAAACCAGTTTCTCTTGCCACCTCTTAAAGTGCAGCCCCGAGCACTTCTTGGGCTTTTCAACGTGATTTGCCACAATGGACGCTCCCACTGTGTTGGTATTCAAAGGGGTACCAAACACAACCGTTTCTGATGTTGACATTCTGGAAAAAAAAATTTTAAAACCATCCAAGTTAAAATAATAGATAATAGTATTGCAGCTTTAGTTGACCTTTTTAATCTGTTTAACTAAGCAAAAAATTAACTCGCTAATTTTATTCAACTACCATCGAGCTTACAGATATGCTAAACTATAATCCCAAAAGAAGGTATTCTAAAACTATTTGATAAAGTGCACCTTTGAATATAAAATAAAATAAAACTTTTTTTTAAAACGCAAACCATGTGAAAACAAAACGGGTTTGAATCACAGCAGAAAGGTTTTGTAAGATACACGAACGGTGTTTTAAAAATTTGTTGTAAGATTGTAGGAACCGTTCATATATACGATAAACGCAAAAAAGTTTTATTATAAAAGCAATACAGAAAACGAAAGGAAAGCAATAAAGTACAGGTACAAATACAATTAAATAAAGAAATACAACTTGAAATGTAAGACAAAAAAAATAAATAAATAAACCGGCTGAGGATTGTGTTTGACACGGGGCAAAACAATTTCGAGTCTCCCAGGAGAACTGGCTTGTTTCCAGGATACAACAGCCAAAATAGTTGCTACTGTCGGAATTGAGCCAACACCCGAACATACTCGTAGAAGTTGCAGAAAGAAAAGATGCAGAGGGAATTAGAAACCTTATGGTATGCTCTGTGTTTTCGTTTTGTTATATATTTCTACTAAGGAGTCCTTAGTATATATACAGGAAAACCAAGTTGTAACTTATCTGGAAGAGTTAAACGAAAATTAAATGGCATTGAACAATTTGCACTTGAATTCCTTTTGTATCTGCTTGTTCAGTTAACTCTATAGCCTTTTTCATCGTTTTGCTGGAAGAGTTAAACGAAAATTAAATGACATTGATCAATGAACTTCTTAATGCCGTGGAACCCGGATGGCAAGAGGCTTCAGCAAGAATGGAGAGTAGAGTGTAATGCAAAACCGAAATGACCCTCTGAATTATTCTTTGTTGTGAGACACATTCACATTCAATAGAAGTCCCCAAAATCAAAATAAATATAGGGAAAAAAAATGAAAAAATTAGATTATTAGATTAGAAGGGGTGGGTGGGGTTGGGGGGGGGGGGGCAACTTCTTGTTCTTGAAAATAAAAATGAATATTTCATTCAAGTTAATAAAAAAAATTGGTTCAGTGCTTTTTTATTGCGTTTAATGATCTTGACCAAAAACTGTTACGGTTTCAATTTCAAACTTCCTAGCAGGGCCGTTCCGAGAATTTAAATACCTCGGTCGATCCAAAATAAAAAGACCCATAGCCTTAACGAGTAATGAAATATATAAACTAATTTTTTTTAAATGACTCTTAATGTTATAACTAGAGGTGGCAATATGAGTGGGTTGGGTTGGATTTGGGTGATGGGTTTGGATGGGTTTGGGTCAGGATGGGTATGGGTTAGGATGGATTTTTAAAATAGAGGGTTAGGATGGGTATGGGTCAAGATGGGTAAAGTTAATCCATCTTGACCCAAGTAAAAGTTAAAATGCAAAGGGTTTCAAAAACCCCTCAAAAAAATATTCAAAAAATTTAATAAAAAATTAATAACTCAAAATATAAATCAAAAACGCAAAATGTAAAATAACTAAAATGTCATCGCCGTTGTCCTCGATTCATATTAAAAAAAAAACCTCGTTTTTGTCTTGATTCAGGCTCGGTTTTTTTTTCAGTTCATTTTTGCTTTTTTTTTGTTTTGGTATCTATTCGGTTTCAATGTTTTCGGATTTTGTTCGGTTTCAATTTCTCGGTTTCATTCGGTTTAGGATGGATATGGGTCAAGATGGGTAAAGTTAACCCCTATCTTGAACTAAGTTAAGGTTAAAATACAAAGGGTTCAAAAACCCCTCAAAAAAATATGCAAAAAAATTAATAAAAAAATAATAACTCAAAATATAAATCGAAAACGCAAAAAGTAAAATAACTAAAATGTTTCCCCCGTCTTCCTCATTAAAACCTCGGTTTTGTCTCGGTTCAGGTTCGGTTTTTCATTTTTTTGCTTCGGTTTTGCTTTTTTCCATTTCGGTCGGTTTTGGTATATGTTCGGTTTCAACGATTTCGGTTTCGATTTCTTGGTTTCTATTCGGTTCCGTTGGTTTTGTTTGAAATAAAATTGGATAAAACTTGTTTTAGTTCATTCTAACCCATAAACAAACCCATTCTAACCTATAACCAAAAGTCACTAGCATTTTCTCAACCCATCTTGACTTTCTTGCAAAATTCTTTTGATCCATCCTGACACTTCTCAATTTTAAAAGTTATCCAAATTGACCCACAAATGGGTTTGTTTTGCCACCCTTAGTTATAACAATAAACATAAAGAAATATATTATTAAAATCAAATACCGTAATAACTAACGATTAACCGATGATTCGTGAAGCTATCCTAGGATTGGGAAAAAAAAAACATAGCTTGGTCATTGATGGTTGGCTTGGTCAACCGCGGAGGAGCCTTGTGGTCAACGAAGAACCAAGAGTCGTGGTCAACTGAGTTGGTCGTTATTTAGGCGTTGTTCATCATTCGCAAAGAAGGAAGGAACCAAGGAGGAATTTCAATTGGCCAATATTTCTTTTATTTTGCGTTGGGTTTTATTTTATGTTTTTAGTTTTTAGTTTTAGTTTGAGCCCAATAATTTAAACTTGATTAAATGGATTATGAACAAAAAAAAAAAAATTTTTGGGCCCAATAATTATAACATGGTAAAGATCAAATCATATTTTATAAGTTTTATATTTTTATATGTATATATAAAAAATATTAAAAAAATGCGTTGGGTGTTTATTTTATTTTTTTAGTTTTTAGTTTTAGTTTTGGTCCAATAATTTAAATCTGATTAAATAGATTATGAATAAAAAAAAATTTTGGGCTCAATAAATATAATATGATAAAGATCAAATCATATTTTATAAGTTTTATATTTTTATATGTATATATAAAAAATATAAAATAAATTTAGCCCCCAAAAATTGTGTGACCCGGACGACGGTTCGACCGGCACTACCCGGGCCTGCTTGCCTGTTAACTATCATCAGAGAAACTGTTGTGCTAAACAACAGTTCGGAAAGCAGCTGAACTAGCCTTTAAAAACATAAAGCTAGGCGGCTCGTGTGCAAGTTAGGGTACATACCCTTGCAAACCCACTTGAGTGTGGCTTAATCATAATATAAACGGCGCTTTGTCAAATTTTCATATATAAGCTACTCAAATTTTCATCTCTTATTCGATGTGGGACAAGTTCCCACATTTAGTTGCACAAGTTCAAATCCCATCTTTGAGTCTTGATTTCTTATTCATCTTAAGCTCTGAATTGACCATAGTTTGGTTCGTTTTAAATACCTTACATCATAGAACACAAAACCTCAAATAATACTTATCTTAATTAGAAAATAATATAAATATATTTGTTCAGATCTATGAAAATACACATTTACTCTAGGTTTTTCCAACATTTACCACCCCTACAACAACAAAATAACATTGGCTTTAAGCTTCTTATTTTATCATTTATTTGAATAGTGCTAAATTCATATTTTTTGGCATGATTATTTATTAGCTTTCCTATGAAAAATCCACTTTCTATTTTAACATAACTCCTGTTTTCAATATTTGTTTGATATTTCATCTTCATATTAGACCAAAAATAATTAACTTAATGTGAAAGTCATTAAACCGCATATATTACTTATTTTTATTTTTATTCTATTTAAATCTAAATGTTTTTTTAATAAAACTTTAAATTAAGTATTTAAAATTACAACTTTCTTAAAATAAAATGATTCACGTGCATTAATTAGTTTATATAATGTTTACGTTACTTAATTTTATAGCATAAACTAGTTTTTCTACCTGGCGCATTGCGCCGAGGCAGTTGGTAAAACTCAATCGTTGAAAAACGGTCGTTGGTAAAACCCGAGCGCTACGACGATAAGTCGACACGAAATCGGTCAATATCGGCTGCGTTCGTCATGATATAGACACTATTGGTAAAATTTGAGCGATAAAACCCAAAAATTTAATTCGTCAAATTAGCTTATAAAAACATTTACATATAAGAAACAAAATATTAAAGACGAGGCTTATTTGGTTGGCAAACCCGGGCGATGGTAAAAACCCAAGCGTTGTCGGTCCCTACTCCCGATCATTGAGGCGGTAACTTGACATAAATTCAGTCGGTTTTGATTATGTACGTTACGGTACCAGAACTAATATATATATATATATGTATATTTTTATATATATATGTATGTATATATATATATATGTATATATATGTATATGTATGTATATATACATATATATACATATGTATACATATGTATATACATATGTATATATAGTATATATGTATATACATATGTATATATGTATATGTATATATGTATATACATATGTATACATATGTATATACATATGTATATATAGTATATATGTATATACATATGTATATACATGTATATAGTATATATGTATATACATATATACATATGTATATATGTATATACATATATACTATATACATGTATATACATATGTATATACATATATACATATGTATATATGTATATACATATGTATATACATGTATATAGTATATATGTATATACATATATACATATGTATATATGTATATGTATATGTATATAGTATATATGTATATAGTATATATGTATATACATATAGTATATATGTATATACATATGTATATATGTATATATATATACATATGTATATATACATATGTATATACATATGTATATACATATGTATATACATATGTATATATATGTATATATACATACATATACATATATATACATATATATATATATATACATACATATATATATAAAAATATACATATATATATATATATTAGTTCTGGTACCGTAACGTACATAATCAAAACCGACTGAATTTATGTCAAGTTACCGCCTCAATGATCGGGAGTAGGGACCGCCTCAACATATGTATATATGTATATACATATATACATATGTATATACATATGTATATACATATGTATATATATATGTATATACATATACATATACATATATATACATATATATACATATATATACTTATATATATATATATATATATATATATATATATATATATTGAGGTGGACCAACGACCATTTTTTTTGGGGGGGGGGGGACACCGGTAAACTTGTGCATTGGTAAAACCCGAGCGTTGCCGGTCATGAGCTTTAAATAAGGTCGCGAGTCTATGCGAACTCAGTCAGTTTTTTTCAGGTTTGTTATAATACAGAAACTAAAACAAAAAATATTGGCGTTTGGTTGCTTTCTATTACGTTTATTATGATAACTGAACTAATAAAGAAAACCAAAATTCGTCAACCAATACGGTGCCACCAATGGGCCACTTGCGGCACCAAAGTTGATTTTAGTATATAGTAAAATAATATGTCCGTGATATACCATATCGAATATGTAATAAATTGTAACTTCTTTTTAATCTATGTTTTCCATATAAGAAATGATAACTTTCTATTATAATTCTCCAATGATCATAATTCAATTGAAGATATCCGTTATGAAAGAATTAATGCACGCAATCAAGAAAAATAAATAATGCGTGCAAATTAACAAAAGGAATAAATTTAATTAGGTAACCGTGTTACAAAATTTAAAAAATAACTATTCTAAACCTTTAGCACAATAAAACTTGGCCTCAAAGTCCTTCAATTCCCCCCTATAAAGATGACCTGCTTCGATAGAACCTTTCACCTCTTATCGAAAGCAAAAATTAATGTTGTTCTTCATTAATCCTTTCAACCCCCAAACGTTAATCTTGTTTTTATCTTATGGATTATGAGCTTTTTTAACGAGACCGTGTCTGGTTATCTCATACAAAATAAATATGAGAAGAGGTTTGATGTACATCAAAGAGTTTGCACCGTCTCTTGAATCAACCAGTGTTGAACTTGGTTTTCTTCCATATAATGCTCGAATTCTTGCAACATCAGAGCAAGGAATCATGGTGTTTAAGAACCCCAATCCAATGGATTTCACAAAAGAATTATACCATGTTTGTAAACCTACCACTAAGCAAGTTTTGGCATTGCCAAATCCCAAACGAAATCAAAAAGTAGGGAAATGTATGATTGTCATGATGGGTTCGTAGCCATTACGTTACAAGATCATCAGATACCCGTAAGTCTCTCTCGAGCTCCTTCCTTCGGTCTTTAAATATGATATTATGGTTTAGACTTTAGAGGAACATTTAACCAACTTCGTATATATTTACACCACTCGCATCATCTAAACTTTATTCGTTAAGTTTCATAAAAAGTTGGTGTTTCAAAACAAGCTACTTGCAAGCTAGCAGCTTTGTATGTGAATGTTGCATTCTTGCTTTTGTTTTTGTTTTTGTTTTTTTAAAGAACTTTTAAACAACAAAGCATATTAACCATGAGTCAATGAATGATATATATAATATGTGTAGTGACTTGCTTTTTTCAAACAAAAAAAACTTGCAGGGTTTTGAGACTGGGTGGAAAGTTCTACGCCGCGTATGATCGTGATATATTTGACTCGATGGTGTGGGAATGGCGATCTCTAAAGCATGTAAGGTTGGCTAATGGTGTTTTCTTGACTAACTCGCAACCAATCACAAAGAGCGGTTCAATAGAGCTTGTGAAGTATGGTGGAAGATTTGGATTGGCCTGTAATCCAACAAATGGAAACGGTTGTTGGGATATATGGGTTCTGAAGATGGATGGATTGTGGGAGAAATGTGCTGCCATTAAAAGTGAGAGTAAAAGGGAGTCGCGTAAGGCATTATATGATTTGGATACACACGTTATGGTGTATGGCGATACACTCATGTGTTTACGGGTTGTGTTGAATGACATCCCTTATCAAATGTTCTCATTCCGAAATTTCAAGCCCGTTGATTTGGTACATCCACATGCGGAATCAATCCTACAAATATTAATATCAATATTGATCTTCATTATCCCCTTCAAACCCCCAACCCCCCGACGTTAATCCCCCAACGTTAATCATGTTTTTCTCGTGTGTTCTCAATCCGTTCAAGAAAAATAACAAGATCGTGTCTGGTTATCTCATACAAAATACAAGAAGAGGTTGGATGTACATCAAAGAGTTTGCACCGTCTCTTGAATCAACCATTGTTGAACTTGGTTTTATTCCATATAATGCTCAGATTCTTGGAACACCGGAACAAGGAATCATGGTGTTTAAGAACCCTGATCTAGGGGATTTCACAAAAGAATTATACCATTTTTGTAAACCTAGGACTACACAAGTTTTGGCATTGCTAAATCCCAAACGAAATCAGAGAGTAGGAAAGTTTGCAATTGTTGTGATGGGTTTGAAGCCATTACATTACAAGATCATCATATTTGATTTTCTGACCACCCGTAAGTCTCTCTATCTCCTTCGCTCTTTAAAACGAATACAATGTTTTAGAGACTTAATTAACCAACTTCGACCGTCTAAACTTTATGCATTAAGTTTTATAAAAAGTTGCGTTCTTGTTTTCTGAATTTGTAAATAACAAGGCAGATTAACCATCAATATTATGTATAATATGTGAAGTAACATGCTTGTTTTTTTATTAATTTATTGCAGGGCTGTGAGACGGTGGGGAAAGTTCTACAGTGCGTGCGGTTGTGATATATTCAACTCAGTGAGGTGGGAATAGCGATCCCTAAAGCATCTAAAGTTGGATATGGACTATGGTATTTTCTTGACTAACTCGCAACCAATCACAAACAACGGTTCGATATACATGTTATCAAATAACGACATCTTAGAGTTCAATGCATATACAGAAAAATGGAAAGTATTTTCTTCTCCAATTCCGTATGATGAATATGGCCTTTTAACACGATTAATAAAGCTCGTGAAGTATGGTGGAAGTTTGGGTTGGCTTGCGATCCAAAAAAAAGCAAATTATTGTTGGGATATTTGGGTTTTGAAGATGGATGGAATGTGGGAGAAAGTAGCACAATTCTATCTAAATTCACTTCCCTATTATCTCACATCGACTCATTTACACAACTTACCCATTATCTCATAAAATTTCATCTTTGGTCCTTACAGCAGAATGTCTTTCCTAAGAAATCACCATCATAATCAACGTCGTTCCTCTGCTTCTCATTATCGCCGTCTGGTTGCTAGAATCACCAAGAAGTTTGCTGCTTCTCTTTCCGATGACCATGTTAGGGATGGAACCCTCTCTCAAAAGAATTCTACATCCACCCCTGACAAAACTGAATCCGAGTCCTCAACCAGTGCTAAGGTCGAACCCAAACCCACTCCGCAAAACAACACTTCCCACCACACCATGAAATATAAACCCAATCACCAAAATTATGCTATCAATCAAGCACAACCTGATCCAACCGTCTCAAACAAGAAATCTTATACCGGTTCATACTCGTTATGCTCCACTTGTAAATATCATCACTCGGCCCAATCCCTGTGATGCAATCGTTACGGCCACCTTGCTAATGTTTGGCGTACGCCGCCTAGAGCGCAATCCGTCCCACAACGGTCTGCACCGCCTGCTCCTAGACCCGCTACTACCCGTGCTTGCTACAATTGTGGAGACCATAATCATCTCTGCAATGTGTGTCCTCAACTCATCCATGCTCACCAAGCTCAAGCTATATATGCATCCTACTACACTACGAGTGCTCATCAAGTCTAAACCTATCAACCCTACACTCTTCAAGCTCCTCCAGAAAATCAAGCTCATTCCTGCTTAACCAAGCCTATCAAATCCCATAACCGCAAACTCAAGTTTACCAAACTTACTTTAATCAAACCCCACTTTTGCAACCTGTTCAAGATCAACCTTTCAAGCTATTCCAAACCAATCTACATCGACTGCTCTAGTTCTTATGGATCCAACAATTTCAAGTGCTCCAAGTTAAGTGAATCAAGTCAACCGTAACTAAAGCTTCTCAAGGACTCTGAAGACTTTTGTTGCTTTCATTATTTCTATCTTAAGTTATCTTATCTTTTCGGTTTATGCTTGTAACAACTCTTTACTAATTTTTGTAATGGATAATTTCAATTTGGATTATTTAACTTTTACGCGTTTTATCTTATGAATAAAGTTTCTTTTATTTGTCAGGGTTAATTTCTTATGCTACCGTACTCCTATCTTATTTTTTCATTATCGTTCATCATGATCCATTTCAACATCTGCTTCAAGTAATCCATCTTTTTCCAATTTTCAAGATTTATACTTTTACATCAAAAGATGTTTTAGAAATTTCGTTGTTTTATTAATCAACTTGAATGTTTATTTTTAGAAATGTTTTCTAGTTTTATATTCAAATTTAACAAACTTTTGCTTTCTCTCAAAATTATGTCTTTCAATGGTTTGTAACCCACACGATGGGACGGATTATGCAGACCATTCGACGATCTAAGTAATTATGGGTCAACACGTAATTATCCAAGTCCTCACATAGAAATCATAATACGTAAAATTGTGTGTCATAGTCTAGAACCAAAAGTAGTTTGAGTAACGGTACAAATGTTAAGATTATAAGGACATGGTGGATATGCCGTTGGTACATCCTATATATAAGTGCCCTTATCGGATTTTTATTTGGAGCGTTGCTCCAGCTAATAGAAGTTCTATGTTATCGTAAAATTTAAATTTTATTTAAAAATATTTTTCTTAAAGTTTAATTGTTTGTAACACGATTAATAGGGGAGACTGTAGCATCTCGGATTTTTCGTATTCATATTCGTATTTGTTTACCCAATTCAGGAACGTAATTCGGATCTTTCGTATCAATAAAATCATGCATTTATTAGTAATTAATTGTGTTTAATTTAGTTTATAATTTAATAACTTTCAAATATGCCAAATAGCCCTTAAAAACTCTTAAAATTGCTTAAAATAGCTTAAAATTGCATTTATGGAACTTCAAGAACTAAAACTGCCAAAATATCATTGGTAAAGGGAGTCCTTAGTGCCGCGCGAAGGAACAACTTTGTGTTCCTTAGCGCCGCGCGAAGGAGCACCTATAGCCAGATTTGTTTTCGATTCTCATTTAATGCTACAAGTTAAATCACGAAAATCACGAAACGACCCTAAATCACGAAAATCGAGCTACAAGTTAACAAATATGCTATTATGAAGTGTCTAGGTTCATTCCTTTTGATTTGATCTAGATTTTGGAGATCATAAGACTCGATTTTATCATCAATATATTATTTGTTTTCATAATCGAGTCGATTTCTTGTTCCATAAGTTAAACCACTGATTATTTAAACAAACCACACCGCCAAACCCTAAAGAGTTACTGAAGTATTAACTCTCAATCATCACCCTCATCAAACACCCGATTTCTCCTTCATTTTTTCTATTTTACTCAAGGATATTAGTGTTTGTGTTGACTTCGCTATATTTCCGGATTTTGACTTTTGTTTCCTGTCGATTCAAGCACTTTTCGAGTAAGTTGTCTTCTGTAAAGTCGTTCATAGCTATTCAAAGAACAGTAACCCTCAATCAAGTTCTGAGATTGAGGGGATTTAACGGGTCAATTGGACTCCGGCCTGTTTAATGGCTAATTTATCAACAAAGTTGACCAATCGATTTTATCACTTCTGGTCGGTACCGACTTTCGCTCTAGAAGACTTTTATTTTTGTTTTAAGATTTTAAGGCTACTAACCAAAACCCGATTTCAAACTTGCTGTTTAGATTCTGGTCAGTACCAGCTCGCAACATTAAATATCTCATAAATAAGCATCCGTTTGGATCGATTCCAGCGGCTATGTTCTCGGTTTTAACTGTAGTTACTTTTCTCAAAGTTTCAAGTCATTTTTGTTTATCTCAAATGACACGTTAAAGAACAATTCACTTATTTTATTATATTTTATTCTTATTTCTTGCACACTCGCCTAAGCAATAAGGTGAGATATCATTCCCCTCCTATTTTACTGATTTTTACTATTTTTTGGGACATATGCATATCTAATTCATATTTTTATATAATATATAAACACAAACTCGCAAACGTAAATATTGTGTGTATTTCAACTAAATGCTAAATTGCTACTTGTTTAAGTGTTTATTTTATTGCATTCGGAGAGGTCCATCATAAACACATTAAAGTATGATCATAAGCCGTCTCAGTAGCCAAAGCCCGATTCGTATGGCGATGGTCAACTGACACTCACATTTGTATGCCAGTCATAGTAGCCAATGCCCAATTCGCAAGGCAACGGTCAACTGACACATTATATTTGCTCATGGTTTGATTGATTTATACTCACATTATTTTATTTGCTCATTTATCATTTATTATACAAACTATTATTAGTGTCAAAACTGGTGATTATCTCACTCAACATATGTTATTGACAAATATATGTTTATTTTCTACGCATATGGCGGTTATCAGTTGATTTGAAGCTAAGGTGAAGAACGCATAGAAAGACCCTAGACAATAAAATCAAGAATATTTGCATTATTATTTTGTTATGAATTATTTATTTGTTATGGATTATATTTGTCGTGTTTTGAAACTTGTGCACTTGAATTGAAATTTGAAATAAATGAATTAATAGATATTGTCATATTATATATTATGATAGTACCTTTTGAGCTGTGAACCAACGGTTCGCACCCTGACATTTCTGTCTTAGGTTGGGGTGTGACATTAGACCACAATAACACACACATGCTCCGTCGTCTCTTTTTGCCCATTCCTCCAACTCATTGCGGGACTCAAAAATCTGAAACAGTTTTAAGCCATTTTTTAAATAATGTACAAAAAAATAATAATAACTTAAACAAAACATACGGTGTCTTACATCATCTGTTTTATACGAAACTGTCGGCTCGTGTAAGTAGTCATCAACTTAATTATCTTCGTCATTTAGGTTTCCCCCAGCATCCTCATCATCGTCATTTAAGTTTACCCCAACATCATGATTATCCTTATCATACTCGTTTCCCCCGTGGTACGAAGACTGGGTTCCGTAAAACATGTCCTTTACTACTGTTATCTGGTACGAAGAAGAAGACTGACCTCCATAATCCGAATCGACAACATGTAACTGGAATGACGGCTGACTATCGTAAACAACAGGTAACTGACCTCCATAATCTGACACGAAATACTTATAACGTATGATAGTTAAAAATCAAACAACAGTAATAATAATAATAATAATATTTTAATACTAATAATAATAATATAATTAAAATATTAACAATAACGGTAATAGTAGCATATATTAGTTAAAAATCAAATTAATGACTTTATATCAAATAAATATATATAACGAAACCTGGTTCAAATCTGGTAACCCAGTGAGCTAGGGTGACCGTAAAACTGTTCAGGCTGAATATAATAACCGACATGCTCCTAACAAAATGTAATGTAGCATGTCTTAGTTAAAAAAGCAACTAACAACTTCATACTAAATAAATATATATAACGAAACCTTGTTCAAATTTGGTAAGTGTAAGGCCCCCGACCCGGGTGCCCTACTTTCTCGCTGGTTGGATTTACTCATTCACATAATTCGTAAAGTCAGAGTTAATTAAAACATTTCGCGGAACATAAATGTCAATCATTCTTACATAACATAAGTACTTGTCTTAAACAGAAATAACATAAATCTTAAACATAAAATATAAATAGCACACGTCTCTTCTTTCCTTCGATGCCAGTCTTCCTTTATTCGCTACGTGTCTCCCTCAAGCCACCTGTCTCATCCTACTCACCTGCGTGCATACTAAAAGTCAGCTACGCTGAGTGAGTTCTAGTTAATCAATTAACATACAATACATTCACGTCCATACTTATACGCGTCCGAAGATACGTATTTCGTACGTTATTTGCTAATACTCATTCATATATACTTTACGTTCATACATACGTATTTACACACTTCCTTTCCTACTTTCCTAAGGTATACCGTAAACTACTCTACTTCTACTATCTCGGATATTATTAGGGCCTGGTCCCTCTATCTCAGATATTTTTATGGTCTGATCCCCTTCTCTCAGATGTTAATAGGGTCCGGTCCCTCTAATCTCAGATATTATTAGGGTCTGGTCCCTTCTATCGCAATCTCAGATATTATTAGAGTCTGATCCCTTGTCTCGTTTAACCATACGACCATACATGTTCCGTCTACTATCCATACGTTCATTTCATACTTTCGTTATCGTACATGCATACTTTACCTGCCTCATGTATATATAATATACATATGTTCATTTTATACTTTCATTATCGTACGTACATACTTTACCTGTCTTATGTATACATAATATACATATATATCCATACGTTCATTTTATACTTTCATTATCGTACGTGCATACTTTACCTGTCTCATGTATATATATAATATACATATATATACACATTCTATCATATAAACATTATATAATAATAGCATTCAATACACAATCATACACGTATCTTACACTTATCACTTAGGATAAGCTTTTCAACTATCACATAGGAGTATGCATACAGCCCCGAAAAACGTCACAGAGAAAGGGGGCTAGAACTCATCTGGATCCTGTTACATTCACCGTTAATAGTAATTCCTTTCTTCAACTGAGTCCGACTAACTGTTAATAACATACACATATTAATCCTCCATAATATCTCGTCATTCATTTTTTTTGTTAACGGGGTTAACTTTTTAAGTTAACCAAACCGACATGACATCTTTCCAGTTGTTCTTGTTAAATTAATATAATTGGCATTATCTTATTATTGAACCGTCTTTATTGATTTACGTTCTCGACATCATTTATTATTATCGTATTTTATATTTATTATTATATTGATTCCCCACCATTTGTTCATAATTATTTATTCTCGTATGTCATTCTTCGTGTACAAACTCCTTTTACTTTCTTCACTTTCAACGGACCTTTTTGTTTAAGTGTTACCAAACGGATCCCGTAAATTTTCGGTCTAGCATAGGGCGGGTTACGGGTTCTAACCAAGCCGGGTCTCGGTTTACTTCCTAGCATTATCATTAATTAAAGGAGTATTATTATTATTATTATTATTAGGATTGTTGTTGTAATTTTATTATTAAAGCAAAATACCTCCATATCCCCATCCATCTATAACAGGTCCTAACCCAACCCCTTCACCCCCATCTATCTTTCTTCCCTTTCTTAACACTTGCAACCACCGCCGCCACTAACCATCGGTTTTCCGGTGACCCCAACCCCCGGCGACGTGCTAAAGGTCGGGTTTTGGGTTCCCTCATCTCGCTTCACAGATCCACCACCGTCGCCCCTTCCATTCCGGCTCACCCAAATCCGCACCCAAACCCTTTCGCATAGAAGGATTTTCGCATGGGGATTTGGGATTTTCGCACGAGGCTTCTTCGCTTAGACTTTTTCGCACGTCGGAATTTTGTTTCTCGCGACCGGATTTTGCATTGGGATGCGAAATCCTCTATTTCGCATGCTGCAGAATCTGCGCCGGGGTTGGTTCGCGAGTGGCTTGACGGGTTAGATACGGGTTGATCTATGACTTGGGTTTGGAGTCCGAGTTCACCTCTTGGTTTACAGGAGTCGGGTCTCGTCTTACTGGAGCTCGAATATGGGCTCGGGTTTCCTAACTTTGGCCGGGCTGTTGGATTTGGGGTTCGGGTCTTAATGAACCCATTATTTGTATTACTACTACTTTTGTCAAGTTTCATGCTATATCTGTAACCTTTTGTTCATATTTGTACGTATACATGTATATTTATTTGTTTACAAGCACCGGGTTTGCTTATGTCGGTTTGGACCCGATTGCAAACTTTTGAATTCTGGTTCTTTATTTGCTATAAATTTTTAAGGTAAAATCGTAATGAGAAAGATAAGCAAATATTAATTCTAAACATACCTTGAGGGTTAGATCTTGGTTAAATGAAGTTGGATTTGGAATGTTTGTATTCAGGAGATTGTGTGTGGGTGGGTGTGTGTGTGCATAATGATTAGAATGATGATGATGGAATGATAAAGATGGAAATTTAGGGTTTACATGTTTAAATAGGCTAATCCCAAGGCTTTTAAGCCCATAATTATTTCCAAGTCTATTAACACCTCCTAATCCTATCTATATTCCACATATTATTTAATTAGTTAAATTGATACATCTCGACACGTCCACTAAAATAAATCCTGAATATTTTATTTATTTATTTAACGAAATGGGGACGTTATAGTAAGCCCGGCGAGTTAGGCTGACCGTAAGATTGTTCAGGCTGAATATCATAGCCGACATACTCCTAACAAAACGTAATGTAACATGTCTTAGTTAAAAAACCAACTAACAACTTCATCTAAATAAATATAAAACGAAACCTGGTTCAAGTCCGGTAACCACGACGTCCTAGGCTGATCGTTAAGGGCCTAACTCGGCTTCTCCTCGTTCGAGTCTGGAAATAAATGGTTGAATCACGACATTGTGTGTGTATGTTATAAACTATATGTTGTGTGTATGTGTGTATGATGTGAATTATCGTCAGTTGTCCATGTATATGTATATCTATAATATATATAATTGAAACCCCTAAAATCCTACGTGTCGTGATGTAGTCGCTCTCCCCTTTTATGGAAGCCATCAGATTGCTTGATTTTTAAATGGAGGCCTCTCATTGATTTAACCCAAACTCATGGGGATAGGGTCTTACCAAAACCAGATAGCTCTTAAACGGGCTATAACATCTCATTAAATTAAATTAATCTTACCAATTATTTGATAGGAAAATCCTATAAAATAGGGATATACAAAAATTTAATATCTAATTTAAAAAAAAAAAGATATTATTTATAATTAATAAACAATTTTATAGTAAAAAACATAAGCAGGTCATGGGTCACCAAATCCAGATAGTTTTTAAACGGGTTATAACATATCATTTATTTATGAAACCCTTTTATCATCAAACCTAAGTATATTATTAACTTTCTTATAATAAAGAAAATTAAAATCCAAAAAGTAAATATTAAAAACGAAAATTGTAAAACAACCATTTTCTCAAGCCATCACATTGCTTTATTTGTAAATGAAGGCTTCTCACGCATTTGACTCGAATTCACGGGTAAAGGTCTTACCAAACCCATATAGCTCTTAAACAGGTTATAACATCTCATTATATTAAAAATTAATCTCATCAAATATTTGATATGAAAATCCTATAAAATAGAGATATACTAAAAATTAATATCCTATTTTATTTAAAAAAATATATTATTTATAATTAAGAAACAATTTTATAATAAAGAAAATAAATGGGTAATGGATATCAACAAACCCAGATAGTTTTTAAACCGGATTATAACATATCATTTATTTGTGAAACCATTTGATCATCAAACCTCAAGTATATTAATTATTAACTTTCTTACAATAAATAAAATTAAAATCCAAATATACATATATAAATATTGAATACGAATAATGTAAAACAACCCCTGTAATACGGGAGATAAAATCTAGTATAATAATTAAGAGAAAGGAGGGAGAGGTAGAGGGAGCCGTGCTCCAATAATTCAAATGGGCATAATACGTCCCGTATAGCTCTATACGGGGCATATATAGTACGACGTAACAACCTAGGACTGCTTTTTGCAGTCCTATGTTGTACTAAGCCTAATATGCCTCGTATAGATCTATAAGTGGCATATTAGGGGGTGTTTGGGGTGTCCCAGTACAACCCTTCACACAATCAAATATTTATTATTTGTTTCTAGTTTTTATAAGTTATAATAAGAAACAAATATATTATTAAAATAACAAATTAAATTATAGGTTACGTGCACTGAAAGTGTAAAACCAATTAAGAAAAAGACTTAATAATACAAAGGAATGGTTAGGTTCAAATAAGAAGTTTGATTTTTCTAAGAATGCTAGGAAGGAGGGTATTTTAGTCTACTACTTTAATATTAAAACCCATTTACTTTAGTCTCAAAGCCCACTTATATTAATCTCAAAAACCCACTTACATAAAACCCATCTCCTACAACCACCACCACTCTACCGCCACCACAACCGTCACCCACCACCACCACCTCGGCGGAAAATCTTTAGAAATTTGGCCAGAAAATTTCACCAGAAAAGTCATCGGAAAGTCACCGGAAAACAATCCCTAGGAAATTTCGTCGGAAAAATCGTCGAGAAATTCACCAAAAAATCACCGAAAAACAGTCACCGGAAAACGGTAGCCGAAAAAGACATTAACGGAAAACACTATGAAAGAACACAATGTAAAAAACACAATGAAGAAAATACCATGAAAAAAAACACAATGACAAAAACACAACAAAAAACACAATTGTATGACACAATATAAAAAACACAATGGAAAAAAAACATTATGAAAAAAAAACACAATGAAAAATACAATTGTATAACACAATTTGAAAACCCCACAATTTTTTTTTTTAATTTTTAGATAACAATATGGTACTCATATAAAAGATAAAAAAAAGCACTCGTTATTATGGTGAATTTTTTTTAAATGTCGTTAAAAAAGTTATGGGCGTGTTAAAATTATGGGGGAATTTGATATGTGTCTTGCATGTGGGGAGAGAAAGTCAACAAATATGTTATCCCTATTATGCCCTTCCCCTTGTTTTCACACTTGATTTCCTCTCTAAACTAATCTCAACCCTCCATGTTCAAAATCAATGGGACAAAATTACTTCTTATCCTTCCTACAAATACCATACTTCCTATTATAACCTAATCCTATAAAAAAATAAATTTATTTAGGGTAACCGTATTTAAAAATTTTTAAAATAACCATAATAATCCGTTAGTAAAATATCAAACTTTTCCCAAGTCCTTCAACTCCTCCTATAAATTTGACTTGTCTCGATAGAATCTTTCACCTCTAGTTGAAAACAAATAATAATATTGCTCTTCACTAGCCCCTTCAAACCACCAAACATTAATCTTGCTTGAGCTTTTGAACGAGATGATCATGTTTTTCTCGTATGTTACCGATCTGGTCAAGAAAAATTACAAGATCATGTCTGGTTATCTCATACAAAATACGAGAAGAGGTTAGATGCGTATCAAAGAGTTTGCTTAATCTCCTGAATTAACCAGTGTTGAACTTCGTTTTCTTCCCTATAATGCTCAGATTCTTGCATCATCGGAGTAAGGAATCATGGTGTTTAAGAACCCCGATCCATGGGATTTCACAAAAGTATTATACCATGTTGGTAAACCTACGACTAAGCAAGTTTTGGCATTGCCAAATCCCAAATGAAATCAAATATAGAGAAGTTTGCGATTGTCGTGATGGGTTTGAAGCCAGCACCCGTAAATTCAAGAACGAATTGATAATAGAAACACAAACGAGCACACGATATTTAGGGTAAGCCTCACGTTTCATTATAATCAAGAAACTAGCTTAAAACTTGAATACAATAATCCCTCTCATAATACAATAACTCTAACATGGCTATGTATTTATAGGGTAACCCAAACTTGGCCAACAAGTAAAGCCCAGTTGTAACCCTATAAACCCATTACATCATTAATGAATTCCATAGGCCCAATAGGTCTAACCCGGTCAATGACACATGACGGGCTTAATAAGATGGAAATTGCCAATAATCACCCCCTAATTTCCGACTCGAAACTAGGAGATCTTCAACATCGAGCAATCTTCTCATCTCGTCAAACTTGATTCTCGCAAGTGCTTTCGTAAGAATGTCAGCTCGTTGTTCCTTGCCACTAATGTCCTCCACCGCTAACAATATTGAATTTACATCCACATGATGTATTTGCCATCCTTCAGAGGCTACAATGGCAATGAGCATACGTACGGTATCAATTCTCGCCACCGGAGCAAAGACCTCGTCAAAATCGACTCCGGGTTGTTGCACATAACCCTTTGCCACGAGTCTTGCTTTATATTTATTAGTCAAACCATCTGCATTTCTTTTAACCTTGAAAAACCCCTTCAATTCGATAGCTTTAGATTCTCTCGGTAACTCGGTCAACTTCCATGTGTCGTTTCTTCTAATGGATTCGAGTTTTGTTTTCATAACCTTTACCCACTCCGGTTTGGATTTTGCTTCACAAAAATTCCTTGGTTCACCTTCTTCTTACAAAAGAAGTTTAATGTCCTCCACTTCCGAACATAGGACATAATCATTGAACTTAACCGGTGTGATCGGAACACGTGTAGATCTTTGTAAGTTAATTTCTGGTTCGTCAAGAGCTGCTTTCGCTAAACCAGTTGCTGCTGGTGTCGCTAAATTGGTTGCTGAGTTACTGGAATTAGCAACTAGAGTATCAGAATTTGTCGCTAAAGGTGCTGATGGGCTGTCTGAATTAGCGACAGAAGTCATCGCTAATTATGTTTCTGAATTTGGCGAGCGCTAACGCTGTTGCTTCCAATAGGCTCAGTTACAACTTGCCCAACCCAGGTATCAATAACCCCGTTCCAATCAACCCAAAATAAACCTGGTGCTAGCTCCGTTTCTTCGTTGGTTTGACCAGAATTAGACCAAACCCACGTCTTCTTCTCGTCAAAAACCACATCACGAGCTATCACAACCTTCTAGGTATTCGGATCGAACAACCAGAAAGCTTTGGAGCCGTTCTCGATTCCGATATGAACTAAACTCCTCAAACGGTCGTCGAGCTTCTTCAAGTGAGTGCCCACTATCTTTGCATACGCCACACAACCAAATACTTTAAGATGAGCAATATTCGGTTTCTTTTGATTTAACATCTCATATAGCGTTTTCTCCTTTAGGGCACGAGTAGGAATCCGATTCTCGATGTACGTTGCATGTCGGATTGCCTCACCCCATAAGTAATTCGGAACACCCATTGATTTTAACATACTCCATGTCATCTTCAATAAGGTTTGGTTTCATCTTTCAACCACCGCGTTTTGTTGAGGTGTGTGTGGTGCCGTTAGATTTCTTTGAATGCCTTCCATGTCAGAAAATTGGTTGAACTCATGTGAGGTAAACTCACCACCTCGGTCGGTACAAAATGTCTTGATCTTTTTCCCGACATCACTTTCAACCAATTCATTAAACTTCTTAAAAGCTTCAAACACCTCATCTTTAGCCTTCAACAGATACATCCAAACAAATCATGAGTAATCATCGATTAAAACAAACACGTACCTGTTACCCGCTATTGTTGGAGGGTAATCACTCCACAAAGATCACCGTGCATAAGTTCTAGGGCTCGAGTCGCTCTAAAAGTTTCTGAATTAGGAAAGGATTGCCTTATTTTATTTCTAACCAAATAAGACTCACATAACTTGTTTTCATGGGTAACGCCACACATTCCTTCAACCATCTCCCTTCTAGCCATTAGCTTTATTGACTCACAGTTCAAGGGGCCAAGCCTAGCATGCCACAACCAACTTGTTTCTTCAATTCGGTTAAGTAAACTAACCGGTTTACCAATCTTTAATTGTATCCGATATAGCCTATTAGGGGAACGAATCACCTTAATCAATAACCTACCTTGCCCATCATGCATTGTAAGGTAGTTATCTTTTATATGAATATCATACCCATGTTCCGAGGCTTGACTGAGACTAATAATATTGCTTCGAAGACTCAGTATAATATAAACATCCGTAAGAGAACGATGTTCACCACTTTTAGTCTCAAATAAAATCGACCCCTTACCGTTTATATCAACATAAGAGTCATCACCAAACTTAACCTTTCCCGTGACACGATTATTAAGTTCATAAAAGAAGCACTTGTTACCCGTCATGTGGTTACTCGCGCCATTGTCTAGGTACTAATCATCACCATCTTTGGACTCGTAGTTTCCTGCTACAACCTTCTTTTCATTCAAGAACACCGTTTCCTGAACACTCTTCATCATAAACAAAGCAGGATCCCTTGTCTCGGATGCTACAGCTAACTTTGCTTCACCTTGAACTTTCTATTTTCGGTTGGGACACTTGCGGACAAAGTGTCCAAACTCATCACATCGATAGCATTAAACCTTTGAGAGGTCCCGGGTTTTGTCCCTATGTTCACGGTTTTCCCGGTTCATGGAGTTTTCTTGATGACCGCGGTTTTGACCCGATCCGCGACCACCTCGTCCTCGCCCTCCTCCACGTCCACGACCTCCACAAGTAGACTCACGATCATTGTACCGACTACTTGAGGATTCGGACCTTTGAAACATAAGCTTACCTTGGGTTTCGGAATGCATGTCTTCTTCCCAAATCCACTCATCGTATGCTTTTAAACGTCCCACCACGTCTTCAAACCCAACAGTTTTGAGATCCAAAGTTTGTTCAAGGGACGCAACAATTTGAATAAACTTCCTTCGAGGTAGGCTTGAAAGGAACTTCTTGACCATCTTAGTTTCCTCGATCATCTATTCTAAACTCGCCGCCTTCAACGTCGTACACGAGAGTTTTGCCACAAACTCATCAATGGTCTCTGTCTCTTTCAGAATCATACATCAAACTTGTTCATGAGGGTTTGAAATCTTGCCTCCTTAACCCAATCAGCCCCCAGATTACGCGTCTTAATCGCGTTCCAAATCTCCTTGGCTGACTCAAGATTACCTACTTGCATGATAGTTGCTTCCGTGATCAACTGATAAATCAACACAATCGCGATGTTGTTTTTATCATCATCGGTTGACCCCTGGGTCAATGGTATCCCAAACCTTATGCATGTTCAAGAGTACCTTCATTCGAATAGCCCATACCGTGTAATTGGTAGAGGTAAGCATGAAACTTTAGAACGCATTCGGGTTCCCGCTCGTCTTCATTGTTTCTTTATCACCCATTGTTCTTTGTTTAACTCTAACCGAAAAACAAATCGATCAAACTTTGTTGAACCAAAAACAAAAGAATTAAATCAACTTATTTATTCTTTTTTTTTTCTCGTCTGCCCAAAGAAAAAAACCATAGTATTTTCTTTCTTTCTTTGTGACCTATTCAGATTAATAATCCAAACTAATTTTGCAATATCCTTTTGCAAAAAGAATCCAATTAAATGCAATCTCCAACGAGGAAGTCTGATAAAATAATAGCAAAACTTTTTTTTTGCAAAGAATTTCGATTATAAAGAATTCTATATGCAACAATTACTTTTGACTTGGTTACCGAACGACCAATCAAAGATTTCGTTTGAACGGTGGCAAAATCCTTTTTTAGTTTCGCTTGCAAAATCGAACTTCAACTTCGGCAGCGGGAATGAGTTGCGACTATAGACACAAAGAGCTTAACCGCTCTGATACCATTTCCAGAATGAATTGATAATAGAAACAAAAACGAGCACACGGTATTTTTATTATAGTTAAGAAACTAGCTCAAAACTTGAATACAATAATCCCTCTCATAATACTATAACTCTAACATAGCTATGTATTTATAGGGTAACCCAAACTTGGCCAACAAGTAAAGCCCAAATATAAAAGCCCAATTGTAACCCCATAAACCCATTACATTATTAATGAATTCCATAGGTCCAATAGGTCTAACCCGGTCAGCGACACATGACGGGCTTAATAAGATCAAAATTACCAACATAAGTCTTTCTCGATCTCCTCCCTTCGCTCTTTAAATATGATATAATATATGTTTTAGAGAATCAGTTAACCAACTTCGACAGTCTAAACTTTATGCATTAAGTTTATAAAAAGTTGCATTCTTGTTTTCTACAAGTGTAAATAACAACGTAGATTAACCATGAATGGTATATATAATATGTGTAGTCACTTGCAGGGCTTTGAGATGGTGGGGAAAGTTCTACAGTGCTTGTGGTTGTGATATATTCAACTCGGTGACGTGGGAATGACTATCTCTTAAGCATGTAAAGTTGTCTTATGGTGTTTTCTTGACTAGCTCGCAACCAATCACAAACAACGCTTCAATATACATGCTATTATCGAATCACGGCATCATAGAGTTCGATGCATATACAGAAAAATGGGAAGTCTTTTCATCTCCAATTCGTATGATGAATCTGGCATTTTAACACCATGAATAGAGATCGTGAAGTATGGTGGAATTTTGGGGTTGGCTTGTGATCCAACAAATGCAAATCATTGTTGGGATATTTGTGTCAGGGCCGGTCCATCGGTGTGGCTGGGTGGTCGACGGTCACAGGCCCGACACTCTGCTAGGCCCGAATTTTTTTTTTGATAAAAATTACATGTATTTTTATTTACAACAATATGTATATTTAATGTTTAAACACAATTACATAAGTACTTGTTTGGTCTAGTGGCAAATGGGTATTCCTTACAATTAAGAGATTGTGGGTTCTACCCTCACTTGAGACATGTTTAATCTTTTTTTTATACATAAGTTTTTTACACAACCCAAATTATAATCAAATAAGCCCATATAAAAATTAGATTGTTAAAACCCAACAAAATACTTCTTTTATTTAAGGCCCAAATAATTTTTTGCCTTTGGCCCAAAAGTTTTTTTGCTTTCTCGAAGCCGGCCCTGATTCGGGTTCTGAAAATGGATGAATTATTGGAGGAAGAAGCGCTGCTGTTAAAAGTGAGAGTAAAATTAGGGATTCGCTGAAGGCCTTATATGATTCGGATACAAGCGTTATGGTGGATGACGATACACTCATGTTTTGCAGGTTTTAAAGAAGGCAACAAAATGGTAAGTAAGGCCATGCTGAATGACGTGATCCCTTATCAAATGTTCTCCTTTCGATCAGACTTCGAGCGAGTTAATTTGGTGCATTCACATGCGGAATCAATTCTTAATTGTGATTCCTTTAGACTCGGATTGAGATGTATGGTGATCCTCGTTCTTCTTGTAGTCATTTACGTAGCCTATTAAGGGCCCGCGGATACGTAGTGTAAATTTACCCTTTCTTGTCTGAAAATTTTGAGCCCGGTGATGGTGTATTCAATAGTTACCTGAACTTAGGACGGTTATCAACTTATATGCGTAATTTATTACGTTCGGTTGCGGGTAATTTGGAGATCGTTTGCCTAATTTTCAGTGTGTATTTCGTTTATATTTTAGACTGAATTTATGTGTTTGGCTTAAATCTTTTTTGGATTTTTTAACCTATGTTTAGGAATCTGAAATCATATAAACAAAAAATGTCTATTAGTGAAGTGCCCTTTGTAAATTAACTATCTTTGTGATTCGTTTACAGTTACATTTGTTAGGTTTCAGTGGTGATCAGTTAAAATTTTTTTATTAAATCCGGTTCAATAAACGTGACAAATAATAATTAATCACATTAATTAATAATTATACGCAGCGGAATATATATATTTAATCAGCACTGAAAAATAAACCCGATAGGATCCGGTTACAAACAATACGAGTACGAGTCAAAACATTAAATATATAATTATAAACTAACAATATATTTAAGTTTACCTCGGTTAACAAATAACCGGTTGAGACACCGAAGGCTAACGAACCGAGCTAGGTGACACAACGAGATCAACGACCAACGGTGGCGGTGCATGACGACAACGACAGCGGTGGTGGTATTCGAACAGCAGGCTGCAGACAGCGGTAGGGGCGTGTACTGGCGGTAGTAGCGGTGGTGGCAGTGGTGGATGCAGCGGCAGCAAGCGGCGGGGAACCGACGGTGGTGGCTTGACAGTCGCCGGTGGCTGAGCAGCGGTAGTGGTGCAGGTCGGCCGGCGGTGGTAAGGAGGAAGGATGATTTGGACTTGTTAATTAGCTTAGGGTTAATAAAACATCATATGTTTATATAACCTACTATTAGGTTTAACTAATCTCATTACTTATAAACCTAATGGGCCAACAAGTCCAACTCTTACTCCAAAGCCCACTCCATGTAACTTTTATCTCGTTAAAGTGTCTAATCCGGTTAACTAACTTAAGCGGGTTAATGGTTCGTTACCTCACGGTGTAACTCTCACGGGTCATAACCTGGTTGGCCGTATTGATTAACCCGAACCGGTCCATAATTCCTACAGTCTCCCACTTGGATGGTTTCTGGTTAAATTACTCAATACTGACAGCCAGCGGTGCTCTAGCTACACATAGTTTTCCCCAACAGGTTATAACATTTTAAATTCATTAACCAAAACAATCTTGGAATACACTATTGCAAGATAACGAATTTATGGTAATCGTTGTCATCTATCCTTTCTGTATAAGACATCAATTGAATAATGAGACATGGATCAGGTTCAATCTCATATGGCGTTCAATCATTATAGTTCTCGATCAAGAATCAAAGTGGTCCAATCAAACACACAGTTAGTTTTGGTGAGGCCTCACACTTTATCAGTTTGAATCAACGAGGGCGCCAAGATGTCTAACTATTACAAATCATGTAAGAGTACAGAATCCCATCTTGATTACATACAACTGCCACTGAACTTTAGATCATTCCCAACCAATGCCTTTATAACCGGCAGTTACGCGACAGCGGTTGACACTGATCAAAGAATGGCCTTTAGTAAACGAAAGTTCTAATATGTATCTCAAGTCTAAGGATACTAAATGAGTATACCAGTATCAAAACATCTTATGACTAAGATCCATGAAGATGATTTGATGCAAGTTACATCCAACGTCATTCATAATGAGGTCTGTGAGTTTGGAAGTCAACTCCTTGAGTCCAAAGTCAGAATAGTCTTAATTCAGAGTCGTTCCTACGAGTTTGACCGATTACGGATAATTTAGAATACAATATTCATGGATTAAACGTATTAAAATCAAACACATTATTCAACATTTGAATTTAATTATTAAATCAAAAGAGAACTCAAAAGTATAACTGTTTAAATGTTCACACATCCAAATACTAAATCAAAACAAACTACTAGCTAATGTAAGACCGATAGCATCTCTGTGATGATTATGCTTGTCCTGAGTCATTGATTTAGTAAACGGGTTAGCTAGGTTTTGATCTGTGTCTACTTTGCTTATTTTGATGTCTCCTCGTTCCAGTATATATATCCTGTATATATAGTGGTACTTACTTAGAAGGTGCTTGGCCCTGTGATGAGATCTGAGCTCTTTGGCTTGAGCAATGGCTCCTGTGTTATCACAGATTACGTCGGTCGGTTTCAGAAATCTTGGAACCAGATCGAGGTGGGCTATGAATTTCTTCATCCAAGCAGATTGTGAGCGAGAATCATCTCGGTCAGTCTGGAAGCTAGCATCAGTATAACACCTTACTGTGAGCTCTTCTTCCACTCCTCCAAACACTAAGAACATGTCTTTCGTCCTTTTCAGGTACCTCAAAATGTTCTTCACAGCAGTCCAGTGGGCAATGCCAGGGTTTTGCTAAAAATGACTAGTCATGCTCAGCGCATACGATACGTCAGGTCTAGTACATAACGTAGCATACATGATAGAACTAATCACTGAAGCATATGGAATCGCTTGCATGTGCTTAGTTTCAATGTCCGTTGCCGGAGATTGCGATTTGTTCAACACGGTTCCTTTAGCCATGGGGAGAGCTCCTTTCTTGGATTTATCCATAGAGAAGCGTGCCATTACTTTGTCTATGTATGTACTTTGACTCAGCCCTAGAAGCCGCTTAGACCTATCTCGGTAGATCTTAATTCCTAGAATATAAGTAGCTTCACCAAGATCTTTCATTGCGAAACAAGATTTCAACCAATTCTTAACTTCCTTAAGCATAAGGATGTTGTTTTCAATGATCAGTATATCATCTACATACAGGATGAGGAATGATATAGTGCTCCCACTAGCCTTTCTGTAAACACAAGGCTTATCTTCATTTTGATAAAACCAAAATCTTTGATTTTCTCATCAAAATGAAGATTCCAGCTGCGAGATGCCTGTTTAAGTCCATAAATGGACTTATTCAGTTTGCACACCCTGTTAGGACATTTAGGATTGACAAAACCTTCAGGCTGAACCATATAAACATCTTCAGAAAGATGTCCATTAAGAAAAGCAGTTTTGACATCCATTTGCCATATTCGTAGTCATAGTACGCGGCTATGGCAAGTAATATCCTTATCGACTTAGTCATAACAACGGGTGAGAAAGTTTCATCATAGTCAATACCCTGAGTTTGAGTAAAACCTTTCGCGACTAGCCGTGCTTTATAAGTTTGCACATTTCCATGCATGTTGGTTTTCTTCTTGAAAATCCACTTGCTCCCTACTGCCCGACACTGGGGGGGGGGGGGGGGTAGCTCAACCAAGTTCCAGATTTGATTGCCACACATAGATTGCATCTCGGCATTCATGGCATCTTGCCATTTCTCAGATTCCGGATCTAAGATAGCAGACTTGTAATTAGTAGGTTCGTCGCTTGACTCGGCTACTAAGAGGATCTCGGGACCATCTAGATGCCATAGGTATTTAGAGTTTGGTACGCGAGTCCTATTACTTCTGCGAACGCTTGTGTTCATGTCCGATGTATCAACAACAACAACATGTTGATCAGACGTTCCAACTTCCTCAGTGGTAGTGTGTAGTTCTTGAATTTCTTCAAGATCGACAATATTATCTCCAGTTCCTCGATCGAGAATTTCCTTCTCGAGAAAGTGGCCCTTCCTTTTGATAGAACACACTTGTATCAGGATGGAAGAAATAATATCCGCTTTGGTTATAGTATCCGACGAAAACAACTTTTACGCCGCCAGGATCGAGCTTATCATCAGAATCACTAGTGACATAAGCATCACATCCCCATACTCTAAAGAAAGACAAATTGGGTTTTCGCCCATCCCATATATCATATGGGGTTTTGCTTACCTTTTTAGTTGGAGCCAGATTGACAATGCGGGCGGCATACAAAAGGGCAAAGCTCCAAAAGGAGTGAGGCAAGTTAGTTCTACACATCATCGTTCGGATCATGTTTAGAAAGGTTCTATTTCTCCTCTCGCTCACGCCATTGTGTTGGGGTGTGCTGGGTGGAGTGAGCCGTGAAACAATTCCACGATCTTTTAGATGATGTATGAATTCTGAGCTAAGATAATCTCCGCCTCGATCTGATCGAAGCATTTTAATAGTTTTCCAGAGTTGGTTTTCCACTTCGTTTTGAAACTCTTTGAACTTTTCAAAGGTTTCATGCTTGTGTTTCTTGAGATACAAATAGGCATATCGACTGTAATCGTCAATAAAAGAAACGAAGTATCTTTCATGATTCCTAGACATGGTTCTGAAAGGGCCGCATACATCAGTATGTATGATTCCCAGCAGATCCATTGCTCGTTCATTCTTATGAGTGAAGGAGCCTTTGGCGAGTTTGCCAGCTAAACAAGATTTGCAGTCATCAAAAGAGTCCGGTCCTGTGGATTCAAGAATCCCTTCGGATTGGAGTCTCTTGACTCGTGCCTTGCTTATGTGGCCAAGTCGGCAATGCCATAGAAATGTATCATTGATGCCAGATCTGATACGTTTAGAAAGATTATATACATTATTGTTTATTTGAACATCAACCTCGTAAATACCATTTCGAGGTTTAGCCTCAAAATAAAAGATATCATTCAAGTAGGCAGAAATAGCAATACTGTTAAAAACGTACTTAAATCCTTGTTCAAATAGTAAAGAAACTGAAATAATGTTTCTGGTCAAACCAGGTGTAAACAAATAGTTATCCAAAGTAACTACAAGGCCAAACGGACAAGCAAAACGATATGTGCCAGTTACAAGAACTGGGACCTCTTCCCATCACCAACGATGAGATCCATGCTGCCTTGTTTCGGTTTCTTCCAGTTTTCAGGCTCCTGCAAGACATTAACGATGTGGTAACCACATCCGGTATCAAATACCCATGTGTTGCTAGAGACAGTGAAAAGTTCAATAACGTAAATAGAAATACCTTTAGAGGAGCTTTCACCATTGGTCCTCTGGTTTTTCAGCTCAGCAAGGTAGTCGGGACAGTTATGTTTCCAGTGTCCCATTTTGTTGCACTTGTAGCACTGGCGCTCCTCTGGAGGCGGCGATGGTACTTTTGCAACACCTTTGTTAGTGTTGGTGGCAAACCTGGCAGCAACAGTAACCTTCTTCTTGCCTTTACCGTTATGACCCCGGTTCTTTGGTTTAGGCTTGACGACACCAGCAGTTCGAACCATAAGAACTTGATTGTTTTTAGCAGGAATATTCATCTCAGCCGTCTTGAGCATTCCATGAAGCTCTGGCACTGTCTTCACCCAGCCATTCATGTTGAAATTCATTACGAACTGGTCGTAAGAGATGGGAAGAGAGTTCAGGATGAAATCCACTGCTATTTCATCTGACAGGGGATAATCAAGTTTTCTCAGTTGTTCGATGTACCCTTTCATCTTGATGACATGCACACTAACAGGTGATCCCTGTTCCATTCTACAGCTGATGAGCTGCTTCATGGTGTCATATCGTTCTTGACGGGCTTGTTTCTAGAACATGCCCTTGAGTTGCTTAAGCATCTCATAGGCATCAAAATCTTCCAAGCCTTTAGCAAGCTCGTAAGACATGGTGGCTAGCATGATACAGGCGACTTCAGCAGAGTCGTCCATATGTTTGTCAAGAACCCTCCTGGCATCAGCAGTATTGTTTTCAGGCAACAGGTCCATCAAGAACATGGTCCTTCTTTGCCATCTTGAGAACAAGTCCCAAGTTGCTGTGCCACTCAAGAAAGTTGGTGCCATTCAACTTTTCTTTCTCAAGGATAGCATTGAGGGTGAATGAGGAATTATTATCAGTAGACATCTGTTCAATTAAGCAAAAGTAAATTTTATTAGCATTTTCGATGTTTTAATCCTATTATTAGTGACCCAATGACATTAGTAAATAGGAATTTGAGAATCTGGCTTCCAGTTACTAATGGCAGCTGTAGCACACAACATTAGTAAGTGGTTAGGCAGACAGACAACGATTGCCAATTGTGAATAGAGCACAACTCTCATTTGTGAGGCCTATTAAGACAACATTTGTCGAAGTAGACACGTTTAGCCTCATCTATGCCCACCTTAGTCTCTAGACAGCTGTAGCACGTAACAAGAGAGTAAAGTAATAGTCTCCCTAGTATAGTCACTTGTGAAAGAGCCGGACGTGTCAACGAAATCCTTTCACCTTGAAGGGATAGGCTAGAAATCAAGTGCGGTGTTGTAGCTCCAAACACTTGAAGTTTCGCAGTATGCCTCAAGTGTGACTTATAGTAGGATGGCATGGACTATTGATTTAAATTGGGATTAATTTTAAATATTACCAAATAGAGTAAAAGTCCAGTTTTACTTTATTGATCGAGACAACTTGATGAACCCTTTCATCTCTCAGGACACTTAGTTTTAAATAACCTATTAAAACTAAGTTTGTCGCGATAATACCAACCAATTTTAAGTTAATAGTTTTACCTATTAAGTTATTAGTTATGGAAACTTAAACTTAGTTTAATTTTGCAAAACTTGATTGGTTAATTTATTTTAATATATTTGGTATTAGGTTGGTGGTATTATAATCCTATTATAATCAAGCAAGCAACCAAAATAGCAAACAAAATATGTAAATCTTAAATGGCCAAGATTAGTGATTGATCTTGCTAGAGCCTATTAGCAAGACCAATCGGGTCAAGGGGTCACAACACAAAACAACCACAAGGATAGACTCTTGGTGCATCCCGTCATCTTTGGTAACTCCCACTGACTTCAAGAACTCCATGAGCTCGTCCTCGGTTTCCTTCGGGTCTTCTTCATTACAAAATTACACTAATACAAGTAATGAAAAACTAATCCCTATCTATTACAATTTTGAACCATCAAGGTGGCAAAAAATAAAATAAAATAAAACCGAAAACTAAATACAACTTTTGAACATCCATATGGCCAAAATAAAAATCATTCAACCAAACAAACAAGGTCGGGCCAGATTTACATATTCAACGAAAAATAAGTCGGGCAATATTTTGGTCAAGTAAAATAAATAAAATTTTGACCAAATTAAAATTGTGCTAATATTTTATCTAGATCAAAAACGTCAACTACTTTGAACTTTATGATGTAGTGATGTAGAACTGGTGAACATATTGGATTTGACTCGTATTTTGTAATCAAGGCTCAGATACCACTGTTGGGTTTCAGTGGTGATCAGTTAAAATTTTGTTTATTAAATCCGGTTCAATAAATGAGGAAAATAATAATTAATCACATTAATTAATAATTATATGCAGCGGAATATATATATTTAATCAGCACCGAAAACTAAACCCGACAGGATCCGGTTACAAACAATACGAGTACGATTCAAAACATTAAATATATAATTATAAACTAACAATATATTTAAGTTTACCTCGGTTAATAAATAACCGGTTGAGACACCGAAGGTTAACGAACAGAGCTAGGTGACACAACGAGATCAACGACCAATGGTGGCGGTGCACGACGGCAACGACAACGACAGCGGTGGTGGTATCCGGACAGCAGGCTGCAGACAGCAGCGCTAGCAGTGGTGGTGGTAGCAGCGGAAGCAGGCTGAGGGGAACCGGCGTTGGTGGTTGGACAGTCGCTGGTGGCTAAGCAGCGGCGGTGGTGCAGGTCGGCCGGCGGTGGTAAGGAGGAAAGATGATTTGGACTTGTTAATTAGCTTAGGGTTAATAAAACATCATATGTTTATATAACCTACTATTAGGTTTAACTAATCTCATTACTTATAAACCTAATGGGCCAACAAGTCCAACTCTTACTCCAAAACCCGCTCCATGTAATTTTTATCTCGTTAAAGTGTCTAACCCGGTTAACTAACTTAAACGGGTTAATGGTTCCTTACCTCACGGTGTAACTCTCACGGGTCATAACCCGGTTGGCCGTATTGATTAACCCAAACCGGTCCATAATTCCAACAACCTTGTCATTATTTTGGTTCAGCTTTGCGTCTGCTCATAAGTTGTTCGATCAAATGCCCGTATTCATGAATTCAAGGTTAACTTTAGTTCGGCCTAGCTCATTAGGCAAAGTCCAACATGGGGTACTCTTTACAGTCTGGACATTCAAGTGATCATATTCAAAAGTTTTGGGCAATGACACTTCATATTTTCTGACTATCTATGCCCAAAAGAAATAGCATTTAGAGGAGTCATTGTTTTAAAAGGTTTTAGTATGAATTGAATCAAAATTTTTTTTTTTATATGATTACCATTATCATAAGATGTACTTAATGTTGGGTTTTAACAAGATTATCAAAGTCATAAAAACCTAATTTTATGAAAACGCAGCGGAAATAGTTTTAAATCTTGTTAGTTTATAGTGTATAAAACCAATTTTATACATGCAAAACCCAAACCCGGATCCAAATACGAAATACATACTATCAAACACATGTATGTCACTATAAGGAAGAGGAAGAGGAAGGAGATGATGATGAAGGAGATGATGATGAAGAAGGCAAGAACTTGAATATGAAGCTCCTCAAGCTAGCATACCCCAAGCTTTCCAACAAACACCACTTGTAGCTAGGATTTTACACTTCAAAACACCTTCTTCCTTGTCCTTCTCCTTTGGCCGAATCCAAGAGAGGAAGAAGATTTGTGAGGGTTTTTCCTCTTGTGTTTTGTTATTTGTGTGGTTCTTGTGAGAGAGTGAAAGAGTTTTTCTTGGTCATTCAAATGCACCATCCTTTTCACCAATAGAAAACATTGCATGTCTCCACTACCTTGAAATAATAATAAAATTATAACAAGGTGAAAGAGAAAGGGGGGGGCTTCCTCCTTTGTTGTTATTATTAAAATTTTTTTATAACTTTCCATTAATACATATAGTTATAAAACTTATTACTTTGTGTTATAAAATAACACAATATAGACAACATGCTAGGTAACATTATTCACATATTGTTATTTAACCAACTTAAATAACACTACGGAATGCTCTCTCTCAAAGTATAAATCATCCATATGATTTATTTATTTCACAAGTATATTGTATTTAGAAACCCCTTTCTAAATAACATAAGTGTCAATATTTAATTACTTATGATCATATCATATATAAACAAATATAATTAGTGTTTGTCTAGCTTGTTATTGGGTATGACCAAACTTGGATCATAACGTACTAGCCACATCAATAATAATATGTGTCTTGGGCATACCGAGTCCAACAATCTCCCACTTGCACAAGATACATAGAAGATTAATGCAGGTAGCAAATACCGCCTAACTACGGTTTACTACCCCTAATACGCATGACGAAGTGCCATTCAATAACATCATCCCCTTCAAGTCCATTATTTGAATTGATTTAGGTACATCTATCATTTATCCTTTTGCCACAGATGTCATGTCAAATCCAGAGACACGGAGTGATCATTCTCTGTTGATTTAACTTTCAGGCCTTAGACATCTCACTCTCAACGAATAAGAGGGACAAATCCCCTCTTGATTATATACGTCTCTCACAGCACCTTGTACCATACCCGATTTTAGATTTATGTACTGTCATGTTTCAGAGCAGCGAAGAACTAAGTCAAAGTACAATATTCGGTGAATATCAAGACCCAATATGTATCTCAGGTCGGAGGATACTATGATATTTGCCTTTACTCAAATTTACTTATTATCAATCACAAGGATTCCATGTAGTAACATTTGAGAGCGGGTCAATCCAATATTTATATCCCATAAATATCTATGAACCTTGGCAGCAACCCTTGATCTATATTCATATCCCATGAATATCCACCAATCCAAGTTCATAATAGTCTTACCTTCATATTTGTTCCCACAAATATGAGCGACTATCGGACATTTAGAATAAGTAACTTATTCTTGGATTTTAACATGCTAAAATGGAACATAACTCAAAATGTCATAATCATAAACCATAACCATATGAATGAGTCAAAATAACAATTGTTCTGATATCCAAATACAAAATTCGATCATATCCAATCACTAGAATACCGAAGTCCTGAGGCACAAGTATGACCCTCATGCTTTGGCCTTTCAAGGAGCTTCGTGAGTGGATCCGCAATGTTTTGATCGGTGTGAACTTTGCGAATACATATCTTTCCCTTTTCAACTTCATCCCTTATGTAGTTGAACCTCCGCTCAATGTGCCTCGTCTTTTGATTTGCACGAGGTTCCTTGATTTGAGCAATCGCACCTTCGTTGTCACAAAAGATCTCTAGAGTGTCCTGAATGGTACAGACTACCCCTAGGTCGGCAATGAATTTTCTAATCCACGCAGCTTCTTGAGCTGCCAATGAGGCAGCGATGTATTCCGATTCCGTGGTGGACAAAGCTACCACATCTTGTTTTGAGCTCTTCCAAGAGACTGCCCCACCATTCATAACGAAAACATATCCCGATTGTGATCTAGAATCATCTCGATCGGTTTGGAAACTCGCATCCGTGTAACCCTTTACAACGAGTTACTCCTCACCCGAACCGTATATTAGAAACATATCCTTAGTCCTTCTAAGGTATTTCAATATACTCTTGACTGCCATCCAATGGCTACTTCCCTGATTATGTTGGAATCTACTTGCCATGCTTAAAGCGCATGACACATCCGGTCTAGTGCATACCATTGCATACATTATGGAACCAATAGCCGATGTGTATGGGATCCCATTCATTATATCATGCTCTTCATTCGAGCTTGGAAATTGAGACGCACTCAATATCGTTCCTCTTTGAATAGGTACCAAACCTTTCTTAGAGTTCTCCATCTTGAACCTTTTCAAGATTTTGTCAAAGTATGCACTTTGGTTTAAACCTATCAACCGCCTTGATCTATCCCTATAGATCTTTATTCCCAAAATATAGGTGGCTTTGTCACACCCTCAAAATCCACTAACGGAGTTTTACCGTCAGAGGGTGTGAACTAACAGGATCGGAATCATTAGTTATAATCAAACCATAAAACAAAGTTTCAGAACCATGAAAACGTTTACGAGCAATTATATGCGGAAGCATAAAAACCTTTAACCAAAAGTTGCGTAACGCAGGACGACTTAAAACCAATGATAACCGTTAAAATTAAGTTTGCATAACAAAAGCGTTTTCAAGCAATGCATGTTCCTAAACCGCGCGCCCGCCTCGGCTACCTGAGAATAACATACTAAAAGTGTCAACACAAGGTTGGTGAGTTCACAAGTTTAAAAAAGAATAAAGCGAATAGCGTTTGCGTTCAACGTGTTGCGTTAAGCATTTTGCGTTACAGCGTTTTGCGTTACAGCATTTTGCGTTAAAGCGTTTTGCGTTACGAGATAGTGTTATGTCAATTATATATCTATAGGTAGCTAGCCTATAAAAAAAGTATCACTAAGTGTTCGACACCGAAGCTGACTGTTTATCAATTTGCCTTGCCACCAGGTCATCCAGACCATGGTATGTGTTTAGCCAAGATTACACCCGCTCGACATCCAGTCGAGTTTAGCGTTGGGTGGGGTTTGTCAAACCCAGTAGTACTACTCAACAGTGACTCGCTATTATCCAAATATTAACCGGTTCGATGTTATGAAGGACTTTAGTTTACGCGTTTGCCACTTAGTCTATACAAGTGATATATAATCTATATTAACAAAATCTTAAATGCGTTTCGGAGTATGTTATCTCCCCCAAGTGAAAAGCGTTTAAAAAGTTTAAAAAGGGGAAAGTGAAACTCACTGTTTGCGAAGAAATTCCCAAATTAAATCACCAAGATGCGCGTCACAGAAAAACTCTCTCTAGCGTTCTAAAACAACAAAGAGATTTTTCTGTCGGAATATTATCGAGTCTCTAGACCCAGCACATAATACCTATGCACATAACATGTTTCGTGTTTCGTTTGTGGATCGTGTGTGACTTTAACAAATGTATTTGTGATACACTACATGTGTAAGCAATTATATACGTGTCATGTATTCATAAAGTACATCACTAGCAATTTCTCCCCGTAAGGGCATTTTGGTCAAATCATGACAATTAACTAGCAATTATTCCCCGCAAGGGTAATTTGGTCAAAACATAACAATTATATAGCAAGTATCATGTTTCATGCGTTTTCACAAAACTCAGCAGCTAGTTTCACCGAGACAGAAATTCTACTTGAAAGATTGTACTATTCCACCGATCATAGCATCTCAATTAATTTACCAAAAATCATCACAGAAGCATATATGTCTTAGATTTCCAGAACATATTTTATTATATTTTTATTCCACATAGTTTTCTCACAATCATCAAATCATTACAGAAAACTCATAACAGTCAAATTCATGCGCAACAGAATGTTATTTAAAATTTCCGTTAAACGAAAAATCTAATAATTGCAAGACCACTTGGGTTAGGTTCCTAACTCAATAAGTCAACTTCCAGAAGTGGAACCAACCCAATTGGTCTCGTAGTTCATGAGATATAACATTTACAAAACAACCTAACAGCAGGTCTAACAGCTCAGCTTTGCACAACGTTTTTGTAAAATCATAAAAGTTAACTTCTACTTGTCCAAAAATTACAAATTTATATTCTTTAGAAACTAGACTCAACCTAGTTTACTGTAGTATCAATAACTTCAACCAATTTACAAATTTACACTTCGTTACAGTCACTTAAACATCAATAATACATTCTGTCCAGAAACTGTTTGCATCCAAACTCAACATATTAACAATCTATGAACTATCATGCATTCATATAGGACTCTAGACTCCATAAACACCATCCATGCACATCAATTACACATTACATACATGATTAGGGTTTTTGTTTGAACTCAAATCAAAGACACAACAATTAACGTGTAACTATATAAATTCTAGTTATCAAATCATCATTCAATCAACAACAATCATATTAGTTATACACACACACAAAATCGGCTGCTAGGGTTTGTAATTAACCCAACAAACATCAAAATCAAGTAGTAAGGATGCATAGGATAATCAATTATACCTTCCTAGCACCTAATTCTTCAATCAAACACTTGATTTCTTGATTGTATGTATGTGTAAAGGTGACGGCAGCCGTGAGGGGGAGGGGAGAAAGCTCCGATCGGGATGTGGTGTGGGGGAAAGAAAATAAGTTAGGGTTTGGTTATTATTATTATTTATAGAATACTATGTTACACTTTGGCCCCTCCACTTCTAAGTATTACTTAACTAGCTTAAACTAACTTGTTTACATCTTGAGTTAACGTTTATAACCATGTTATCACATAACACATAAGTCTAACACATAATTATCACATAATTACTGTTTTGACGTTTTTCGTTTATTCATCAATCGTTTGCGTCAACTCGTTTGCGTTTCGGTGCAATTCCCGAAAGACTACACATGTAGTAAGTGTTAAGCGTCATTTAAACCCTAGTTTAAATGTAATGAAGTGTGCGTTATAGATTCAATGATCTTAAGTTTGAATTGACGAAGTTGAGTTAACGGAGTTAACCTGAAATTGACGATTGTCACATCATTCCCATGTTAAAGAATTTTCGTCCCGAAAATTTGAGTCAAGTCGTGATGAGTGTCTGAAAAAGTAAGAAAAATTTTCAGTTTGTCATATCATCCCCTAGTAGAAAGAAATTTCGTCCCGAAATTTAATTCATACCTCCGGTGATGTCTGACGGTTTGCCGAGTTTCGCGGTTTTCGGTGTTTGGTCAGCCCTTCAAAAAGGTGAGGATACTTTTTCATCATTTGATCCTCGCGTTCCCACGTGAACTTCGGTCCACGTCTTGAGTTCCAACGAACCTTAACGATTGGAATTTTGCTGTACTTGAGCGTTTTGGTTTCCCAATCCAAAACCTCGACTGGTTCCTCAATGAAACGTAACTGTTCATCAACTTGTAGTTCCTCCAAAGGGACTACTTGGGTTTCATCAGATAGGCATTTCTTCAAATTGGACACGTGGAATACATTGTGTACGCCACTGAGTTCCATTGGTAGGTCCAGTCGGTACGCCACCGGACCAATACGCTCAGTTATTCGTTAAGGACCAACATATCGTGGGTTGAGTTTGTTTCGCTTACCAAAGCGAACCACACCTTTCCAAGGTGATACTTTGAGTAACACTCGATCGTTTACTTGAAATTCGAGAGGTTTTCGGCGCTTGTCGGCGTAACTCTTTTGGCGATCTCGTGCTGCTGCCATGCAATTTCGGATTTGAACAATCTTTTCCGACGTTTCGAGTACCAGTTCGGGACCAGTGATTTGGCTGTCACCCACCTCTGCCCAGCAGAGTGGTGATCGACACTTCCGTCCATACAGCGCTTCAAATGGCGCTGCTTTAATACTTGCATGGTAGCTGTTATTATACGAAAACTCTACCAAAGGTAAGTGAGGTTCCCAACTTTTTTCGAAATCCAATACACATGCACGCAACATATCTTCCAGGGTCTGAATAGTTCGTTCGCTTTGCCCATCCGTCTGAGGATGGTATGCTGTGCTCATATCGAGACGGGTGCCTAGTGCGCTTTGCAGCGACTTCCAAAAGTGCGAAGTGAAACGAGGATCTCGATCAGAAATGATTGAGACAGACACTCTGTGTCTAGACACTACTTCCTTCATGTAAACACGAGTCAGTCTTTCCATTTTGTCCGATTCCTCAATCGCTAAGAAGTGTGCAGACTTAGTCAACCGGTCAATGATCACCCAGATGGTATCGCATCCCGTCGGTGTCTTAGGTAAACCCGTGATAAAATCCATTGAGATGTGTTCCCATTTCCACATTGGGAGTTCCGGTTGTTGTAGTAGACTAGATGGTTTCTGGTATTCTATCTTGACTCTGGCACAAGTCAAGCATTTGCTCACGGTGGCAATGTCGGCTTTCATGTTCGGTCACCAGTAAAGTGCCTTTAAATCATGATACATTTTATCTGAGCCAGGGTGGATAGAATACTGGGACTTGTGAGCTTCGTCCATCACTAGAGTTCTCAACTCTCCGTATCGTGGAACCCAAATCCGGTTCTCAAAATATCGGACCCCGTCCGATCTGGTTTCAAGTTGCTTGTTCATGCCCCGCATGAGTTTTTATGGAAGATTATCATCTTTCAAAGCTTCAAGTTGCGCATCGCGAATCTGGTCGGGTAAGTTTGCATGAACCGTGAGTTGCAATGCTCGCACTCGTCTGGGTTTATCTGTTTCTTTTCTGCTGAGCGCGTCGGCCACTACATTGGCCTTGCCAGGGTGGTACTTGATGGCACAATCATAATCTTTGAGCAGCTCGACCCAACGACGCTGTCGCATGTTCAGCTCCTTCTGATCGTAGATATGCTAGAGACTCTTGTGGTCGGTGTAAATGGTAAACTTGGTACCGTACAAGTAATGCCTCCATATCTTAAGAGCAAACACCACAGCTCCAAGTTCCAAATCATGGGTCGTGTAGTTCTTCTCGTGAACCCGTAGTTGTCGAGAGGCGTAGGCTATAACCTTCTCGAGTTGCATCAGCACACAACCGAGACCTTGTATAGATGCGTCACAGTGTACCTCAAAATTTTCCGTTCCCTCGGGGAGGGCTAGGATAGGGGCGCTGCAGAGTTTGGTTTTCAACAGTTGAAAAGCGGATTCTTGCGCGTCACCCCAATTGTACTTAGTACCCTTGTGAGTCAAAGCGGTGAGGGGTTGAGCAATCTTTGAAAATCCCTCAATGAAACGCCGGTAGTAGCCGGCCAGTCCTAGGAATTGCCGCACCTCAGTCGGAGTCTTAGGTGCTTCCCAGTTTTTGATGGCCTCTACCATACCGGGATCGACATGGATACCATTCTCGTTGATCACATGCCCTAAAAAGTGAACCTCGCGAAGCCAAAATTCACATTTCGAGAGTTTAGCATACAGTTGTTCCTTCTTCAGCAATTCCAGAATTACCCTTAAGTGCTCTTCGTGGTCAGCTTCGTTCTTGGAGTAGACGAGAATATCATCAATGAAAACAATCACAAACTTGTCGAGATACGCCTTGCATACTCGATTCATGAGATCCATAAATACGGCTGGTGCGTTGGTTAGGCCAAAAGGCATAACCGAAAACTCGTAGTGACCATACCGTGTTCTAAAAGCCGTCTTAGAGATATCTTCTTTGCGCACTCTTAGTTGGTGATAACCAGATCGCAGATCGATCTTCGAGTAATAACTCGATCCTTGAAGCTGGTCAAACAGATCATCAATTCGGGGTAGAGGATAACGGTTCTTGACCGTCACCTTGTTCAACTCCCGGTAGTCGATACACATGCGGAAAGTCCCGTCCTTTTTTCGGACAAATAAGACAGGGGCTCCCCATGGTGATGAGCTAGGTCGGATAAAACCCTTATCCAACAAATCTTGCAATTGAGTGGACAGTTCCTGAAGCTTCGCCGGTGCGAGCCGATACGGGGCTCGTGCTATGGGTGCTGCACTGGGTGTCAACTCGATTTGGAATTCGACTTGACGAATAGGAGGGAGTTCGGGCAAATCCTCCGGGAAAACTTCCGGAAAATCTCGCACAACAGGTATATCTTCAATTCGTTTCTCCTCCGCGGGTTTTTCAACGATCTGCGCCAAAATTGCCGGATGACCCTTTCGTAGGTACTTCTGCGCCTTCATGAGGGTAATGACGCTGGTGGTCATGCCGCTTCTCTCACCTCGGACCGAAAGGATCTCGCCGGAAGGGGTAGTAATGTGAACTATCTTATCGTGACATATAATCTCCGCTCGGTTCTCGGACAACCAGTCCATGCCGACCACGACATCGAAACTACTAAGCGTAAAAGAAATAAGGTCGATATCAAAGACATGACCTGACAGTTTTAACTTGCATCCCGCAAGTACATGAGTCGTTACTATAGTCTTACCGTCAGCTAATTCAACAGGAAACTTAACATCTAACGGAGTTGGAGTTAAGTCTAAGAGTTGGCTAAAGGCTTTCGACACAAAACTCCTATCAGCTCCAGTGTCAAACAATACAGAAGCAAAACAATCGTTTACAGGGAACTTACCAGTCACCACGTGCGGATCATTGCGGGCTTGACCCGACCTAATCACAAAAGCTCTTCCCTTGCCATTGCTTCCACCACTACTGCCACTTCCATTACCTCCATTGTTGTCGTTCTGTTTCAGCTTAGGGCAGTCCTTCTTAAAATGTCCCTCTTGTCCACACTCAAAACATCCCTTGGTTGTCATTGGTGGTTTAGGAGCACCCTTTGCCGCAAGGTCTCCTCTACATTCATTCGCCTGGTGACCCATCTTTCCGCATCTCTGACACTTGACACGGTCACACTGGCCAACATGATGATAGTTGCACCTATTGCACTTCGGATATTTCCCAGCATATCCGCTCGAACCCTACCTGCTAGCGTTGTTATTGTTGTTGTGACTCTGATTGTTAAAGCTCCGAGTGAATTCGGGCTTACGGTAGTGTTGTTGCGGTGGGAGATTCGAGGACGAGGATCTGGTGTTGTCAAACTTCCTCTTGCCGCTACTCGGGTTGTTGTTGCTGTTGTTGTCATTACTCGGGTTGTCACGGGCTTTAGTGGTTGAACCCCTAGGTGGTAACGCACCTTGGGTCACAGCCTGATCCGTCAGTTTGTGAGCTAAACGGATCGCTTGTTGTATCGTGGCTGGTCTGGAAGACGTCACCATGCCCTGAATCTGCGGTGCTAACCCATCAAGATACATTTCAATCCTCTTACTCGGCGGATCCACCATCCGTGGACACATCACAGCCAACTCGTGAGAACGGGTAGTGTAGGCTTCGATTTCTGAGCCCACCATCTTCAGTGACCAAAATTCCGACTCTAACTTTGAAATCTCTTCTCTCGGACAGTACTCCTCTCGCATCATGTTCTTGAACTCCTCCCAGTTCATAGCGTTAGCCAGTTCCAATCCAAGGATCTGCACGTTCGAATTCCACCAAGTGAGGGCAGAATCCTCAAGTGTTCCAGCAGCGAATTTGACCCTACTGGCAGGGGGAAAATTGCACATTTCAAATGCCGGCTCGGCCTTCTCAGCCCAACGCAGGAAGCCTATAGCTCCCTCAGTGCCCTTAAACGTACTGGGCTTGCAGTCAAGGTAGTTCTTGAAGGTACACGTTCCACTTGGACCCCCAGCTTGATTCTGAACGTGTGCGGCTAAAGCGGCCGCTGCATGGTCGTTCAGCAGAGTTTGGAGTTCAGCTGCAGTCAAGTTGATGTTACCACGTCCGTGTCCAGCGTTTCTTCCGGCCATTTCCTAGAATCACCGTATAAAATGTTAAACATGAATTTTTCTTTTATATACAACACACCATACATGTAATAAAAAGATAGGTAAGAAAGAAATAAGAAACAACATCACATCACAACCATATATTAATCTAATAAATAATTCATGATTAAAACCATTGTATTCGCTACAAAGTATTTCCAATCAATCCTTAAAATCATAGAAAATAATAGTTCGGATGGAGACAACCCCTCCATCTAAGTGTCATCATCACTAGATGTCATCGTCTGAGGACACCTCTGAGTGTTCCTCTGGCTCAGCCGGTTCCTCCTCCGGTTCCTCTTCGGGTTCCTCCTCGGGATCCTCCTCAGGCTCCTCTTCGGGATCTTCTTCAGGTTCCTCTTCAGGCTCTGCCTCAGGTTCGGCTGCGTTTTGAGCAATTTGCATTTGTAAGACATCGCAACGCTCTAAAGCTATCTCGGTTCGGGTCCTTGCTACTTGGAGTTGCTCTTGCAAGTCTATCATCTCGGCTTGCATCTTCCTCATAATCTTCATCTGTTGATCACTAGCCTCTTGCATTTCCTTCATTTCCGCTGCCATGCGGGCAATCTCCTCCTTAGTCTCGGTTCCGTCTTTTAACAGCCCGGAAACGTTCGCTCTCGTATAGCGCATGTAACCCACGTCACGCTCCAAGCATGAAACAACAGCTGCGAGAACTCGCTGTACAGGTTCGGTTATGGGTGGTAGGGTGTTGGGTTAAGCAGGGTGGTTCGGGTGAGGTAACGGGGGAACTTGTTCGCGATAGACCATACGTCTGATCATGTTAGGGTACCAATCCCAGCTAACGTCGTTTTCGTATATGCCTCCGGATAGGCGGTACCTCTTCGGTGCGGGAGCTTCGAGTTCTGGGACTACTCGGGGTGGCGATGCGGTAGGCAACTGCGGTTCCTTCCCGTGAGCATGCGTCATCGAATCGGATGATGATGAGGGTGGCGTCGACATTCCTACAAGTAAGCCGTGTATGCGCGCGCGTATGAGTGAAAGAGGTAAAGAGATAGGATAACAAAGACTACACAAATCTATGCAGTGCGTATCATTATAACTAATGGGTCGTCGCGGTTATAGTCTAGTATGCATGCAGCTTCTAGTTCGCTATAACCAATGGCTCTGATACCAATCTGTCACACCCTCAAAATCCACTAACGGAGTTTTACCGTCATAGGGTGTGAACTAACAGGATCGGAATCATTAGTTATAATCAAACCATAAAACAAAGTTTCAAAACCATGAAAACGTTTACGAGTAATTATATGCGGAAGCATAAAAACCTTTAACCAAAAGTTGCGTCACGCAGGACGACTTAAAACCAATGATAACCGTTAAAATTAAGTTTGCATAAACAAAAGCGTTTTCAAGCAATGCATGTTCCTAAACCGCGCGCCCGCCTCGGCTACCTGAGAATAACATACTAAAAGTGTCAACACAAGCTTGGTGAGTTCACAAGTTTAAATAAGAATAAAGCGATTAGCGTTTGCGTTCAGCGTGTTGCGTTAAGCGTTTTGCGTTACAGCGTTTTGCGTTACCAGATAGTGTTATGTCAATTATATATCTATAGGTAGCTAGCCTATAAAAAAAGTATCACTAAGTGTTCGACACCGAAGCTGACTGTTTATCAATTTGCCTTGCCACCAGGTCATCCAGACCATGGTATGTGTTTAGCCAAGATTACACCCGCTCGACATCCAGTCGAGTTTAGCGTTGGGTGGGGTTTGTCAAACCCAGTAGTACTACTCAACAGTGACTCGCTATTATCCAAATATTAACCGGTTCGATGTTATGAAGGACTTTAGTTTACGCGTTTGCCACTTAGTCTTTACAAGTGATATATAATCTATATTAACAAAATCTTAAATGCGTTTCGGAGTATGTTATCTCCCCCAAGTGAAAAGCGTTTAAAAAGTTTAAAAAGGGGAAAGTGAAACTCACTGTCTGCGAAGAAATTCCCAAATTAAATCACCAAGATGCGCGTCACAGAAAAACTCTCTCAATCGTTCTAAAACAACAAAGAGATTTTTCTGTCGGAATATTATCGAGTCTCTAGACCCGGCACATAATACCTATGCACATAACATGTTTCGTGTTTCGTTTGTGGATCGTGTGTGACTTTAACAAATGTATTTGTGATACACTACATGTGTAAGCAATTATATACGTGTCATGTATTCATAAAGTACATCACTAGCAATTTCTCCCCGTAAGGGCATTTTGGTCAAATCATGACAATTAACTAGCAATTATTCCCCGCAAGGGTAATTTGGTCAAAACATAACAATTATATAGCAAGTATCATGTTTCATGCGTTTTCACAAAACTCAGCAGCTAGTTTCACCGAGACAGAAATTCTACTTGAAAGATTGTACTATTCCACCGATCATAGCATCTCAATTAATTTACCAAAAATCATCACAGAAGCATATATGTCTTAGGTTTCCAGAACATATTTTATTATATTTTTATTCCACATAGTTTTCTCACAATCATCAAATCATTACAGAAAACTCATAACAGTCAAATTCATGCGCAACAGAATGTTATTTGAAATTCCCGTTAAACGAAAAATCCAATAAATGCAAGACCACTTGGTTTAGGTTCCTAACTCAATAAGTCAACTTCCAGAAGTGGAACCAACCCAATTGGTCTCGTAGTTCATGAGATATAACATTTACAAAACAACCTAACAGCAGGTCTAACAGCTCAGCTTTGCACAACGTTTTTGTAAAATCATAAAAGTTAACTTCTACTTGTCCAAAAATTACAAATTTATATTCTTTAGAAACTAGACTCAACCTAGTTTACTGTAGTATCAATAACTTCAACCAATTTTCAAATTTACACTTCTTTACTGTCACTTAAACATCAATAACACATTCTGTCCAGAAACTGTTTGCATCCAAACTCAACATATTAACAATCTATGAACTATCATGCATTCATATAGGACTCTAGACTCCATAAACACCATCCATGCACATCAATTACACATTACATACATGATTAGGGTTTTTGTTTGAACTCAAATCAAAGACACAACGATTAACGTGTAACAATATAAATTCTAGTTATCAAATCATCATTCAATCAACAACAATCATATTAGTTATACACACACACAAAATCGGCTGCTAGGGTTTGTAATTAACCCAACAAACATCAAAATCAAGTAGTAAGGATGCATAGGATAATCAATTATACCTTCCTAGCACCTAATTCTTCAATCAAACACTTGATTTCTTGATTGTATGTATGTGTAAAGGTGACGGCAGCCGTGAGGGGGAGGGGAGAAAGCTCCGATCGGGATGTGGTGTGGGGGAAAGAAAATAAGTTAGGGTTTGGTTATTATTATTATTTATAGAATATTATGTTACACTTTGGCCCCTCCACTTCTAAGTATTACTTAACTAGCTTAAACTAACTTGTTTACATCCTGAGTTAACGTTTATAACCATGTTATCACATAACACATAAGTCTAACACATAATTATCACATAATTACTGTTTTGACGTTTTTCGTTTATTCATCTATCGTTTGCGTCAACTCGTTTGCGTTTCGGTGCAATTCCCGAAAGACTACACATGTAGTAAGTGTTAAGCGTCATTTAAACCCTAGTTTAAATGTAATGAAGTGTGCGTTATAGATTCAATGATCTTAAGTTTGAATTGACGAAGTTGAGTTAACGGAGTTAACCTGAAATTGACGATTATCACATCATTCCCATGTTAAAGAATTTTCGTCCCGAAAATTTGAGTCAAGTCGTGATGAGTGTCTGAAAAAGTAAGAAAAATTTTCAGTTTGTCATAGGCTTCACCAAGATCCTTGATTGAAAAACAACTTCCAAGTCATGCTTTTACACCCTCCATGGTTAGAATGTCATTCCCAAATAGTAGTATGTCATCAACATACAATACTAAGAAGGTAATGATGCTCCCATTAGCTTTCTTATACACACAAGCTTCATCACCATTCTTGATGAACCCATATTTCTTAACTTCTTCATCAAAACGGTGATTCTAACTTCTAGATGCTTGTTTCAATCCATAGATTGATTTTTTAACTTGCATACTTTATTAGGATGTTGTGGATCGACAAAACTTTCGGGTTGAACCATGTAGACATCTTCCTCAAGATGCCCATTTAGGAAAGCGGTTTTGACATCCATTTGCCATATCTCATAGTCATAATGTACGGCTATGGCAAATAATATCCTAATAGACTTTAGCATTGCTACGGGAGAAAAAGTTTCATCACAGTCAACCCCTTGAGTTTGAGTGAAACCTTTTGCTACAAATCTAGCTTTATAAGTATCCAAGTTTCCATGCATATCGGTTTTCTTATTGAAAACCCACTTACTTCCAACCGGTTTGGAACTAAGAGGTGGTACAACCAAGTCCCATACTTGGTTGTTATGCATGGATTGCATCTCAACGTTCATGGCTTCAAGCCATTTGTCACAATCGGGTTGTGACATTGCATCACGGTATGTGGTGGGTTCATCCGAATCTACCACATAGCACCCATACATGAAAAATCCATATCTTTCGGGTGGATGACTAATTCTACCGGACTTGCGAACGTTTTGTATGCCTTGATCAACCATTTGATCATTTTCAACAACCTCTTGTTGATTTCTAGTATCAACCAAACGTGTATCGGCTTGTGGTTATCCTCCTCGAGTTCCACCGTTCTACTAGTACCTTCCATAAGGAACTTAGTTTTCATGAACTCGGCCTTTTGAGCAATGAATACTTTTTGCTCGGTTGGGTTGTAGAAATAATATCCCATGGAGTCCTTGGGATATCCTACAAAGATACACTTAGTGGATCGACTTTCAAGTTTGTTTTGGGTGTTGTTCTTGACATAAGCCTCATAACCCCATACCTTTAAATATGATAATGATGGAGCCCTTCCATTCCATATTTCAAAAGGTATTTTGTCCACTTTCTTTGTTGGACCATATTTAAAATACGGGCTGCGGAGAGCAAAGCGAAACCCCAAATGATAGAGGCAATGTGCTTCTAGCCATCATAGATCGAACCATATCCAATAGAGTTCGATTCCTCCTTTCGGACACACCATTGTGTTGTGGTGTTCGGGGTGGAGTAAGTTGTGAGATTATCCCACAACTCCTAAGATGATCTTGGAAAGCATCACTTAGGTATTCACCTCCTCTATCAGAACGAAGTACTTTAATGGTTTTATCGAGTTGATTTTGTACTTCATTTTGGAAGACTTTGAACATTTCAAAGGCTTCATCTTTGTGTCTTAACAAGTACACATACCCATAACGACTATAATCGTCGATAAAAGTAATGAAGTATCTTTCACCATTCCTTGTCATTGCCTTAAAGGGACCACATACATCCGAATGTATGAGACCCAATAAGTCTTTTGCCCCTTCATTTGTTCCACTAAAGGGGTCCTCGGTCATTTTCCCTAGTAAACAAGACTCACACTTATCAAATGAACCATCTTCACTTGATTCCAAAAGACCATTCTTTTGAAGTGTATGTATGCGATCTTTGTTTATATGACCAAGGCGACAATGCCAAAGATAAGTCTTACTCAAATCCATTTTATGTCTCTTGGTGCTTGATTGGTACAACATGTTATCAAAGGATGTGTTATCATGAACTAATTCATAAATGCCATTAGACGGCATTGCTTTAAAATAAAAGACATTATTCATGAAAACACAAATACCATTTTCCACAAATTTAAAATCAAACCCATATTGTCTTAACAAAGAAACGGAGATAATGTTCTTAGTCAAACTAGGAGCATACAAAATGTCTTTCAAAATAACTTCTAAACCATTTGGAAGCTTTAATGTGTAGTCTCCTCGGGCTTCAACAACAACCTTTGCTCTGTTGCCTAAGAAGAGACTTGTATCTCCTTTCTTAAATCGTTCACTTCCTTTGAACCCCTGCAACAAATTGCAAATATGAGTTCTACATCTGGTATCCAATACCCATGTGTTGGAAAAAACAATATTAAGATCAATGTGAATCATGAAAGTTGTACCCGAGGTTTGCCCCGCATCCCTCTTAGCTTTCAACTCTTTGAGATGGGTTGGACAATTCCTCATCCAATGTCCAATCTCCCCACATCCAAAGCATGGATCCTCCAAGCTAACCTTTAGCTTCTTTGGTTTAGGTGGTTCCACTTTTGCCTTTCCCTTGAACTTGCCCTTGACTTGTCCCTTACCCTTGGCAACCTTTGCCTTGGGTTCCGGGTGATGCCTCTTCTTATTGCCACCCTCATTGATCGTGAGAACGGGTAAAACCTTTTTACCCATTCCCGTCTCGACCGTCTTAAGCATTGCGTGAAACGCACCAATGCTCTTGTCCCACCCATTCATGTTATAATTCATAACAAATGTCTCAAACTTCTTGGTTAGCCCATTTAGGATCAAATCCATGGCAAACTCCTTTGAGACGGGACAATTAAGGCGCTCGAGACGATCAATATAGCTTTTCATCTTAAGTACATAAGATGAGATCGATTGGGTTTCCTCCATACGACATGCATGAAGCGCTCGAACCGTTTCGAAGCGTTCCACCCTAGCTTGTGTAAGGAAAATTTCCTTAAGTTGGATGATCATGTCGTATGCCCCGTGAAGTTCAGAATCCTTTTGAATCTCGGGAATCATAGTTCCCAACATGAGGCAAGAAACTTGCACCGAATCCTCATTGTGCTTAACCCAATTGTTATGGTCTTCGGCATCGTCAATGGTAGGTTCATCGGTAATAGGATCCTCTAATACGTAGTATTTCTTTTCTTGCTTGATAACGATTCTCAAGTTTCGATACCAATCCATAAAGTTGGTATAGTTTAGACGATCCTTGTCGAGAATAGATCTTAGTGATAGGTTGTTAACGGGTGGAATAATAACGTTACGTGGATTGTTGATTGCGGCCATCTACAAGTATAACAAAACTTTTTCGATATCAATAATTTTAATCGTTAATACCCTTTTATGTCTCCAAGACAATTAATAATTAAAATCTAGAACCCAGCGTTACATTCAAATAGTAGTTAGGTGACCTTTTTCCTACTATTTAAATTAACAAGGTAGTCAATGTTTGACGATTTCAACCCTTTGCAACTTCTAGTTTTATGGGATCGGTTAAACATCTCATATTTAGTCGGCATGTTTAATCCCATCAACACCATTGTATGCCATGCTTCGGTGACCCTATTCACATGGTTTCCAATTTAAGTCGTCCTACTTATACACACATGTGAGTTTACACATACAAGTGGTTAGGTACCTTTATCCCAAAAATATGGCAAACCCACCTTAAACTCACAAGTTTCCTCTAATGCGGTTAGGTGACCTTTATCCCACACCGAGTTCCCAAATGATTCGAGTGTCGTATAAAAGGATGGTGTTCAACTTATTTTATAAAAGGGATTTTTAGTTTTCTAAATTCTAGATTGAAAAACTTTTTATGTACCTTTCATTTGCATGCATTCAAATGTGTGGTACTTATTTGAAAACCCATTTTCAAAGTTCCTATTAATAAAACCCATTTTATTATGAAATCATTAGCCTTTAATAAAACCAATTTTTTATTAACTAATGGTTTCTAAGAACCAATTTTATGCTAGTTGTTGATTTAAGTTGTCAACAATCCAAATTGTAATAACATACAAACAAAAGTAAATCAACCATGAAAGCATAAAATACACAACCACAAGTTCATAACCATAGCCTCCTAATGTTGACTACACTTGTTGACCAAAGACAAGTGTGTCAAAAATTCTCTCCAAAGGGACCCAAAAGGACATGAGCTTGTGTCGGTGAACTCCCACTTGATCCCGCATCCAAATGCTCCAAGTGTTCACCCCCGTGTTGTGGTCTCCATCATTTTATTTGGGCTCTCCTCCTTGCATCTTCTTTTACAAAACATATCCTAATACATTTGAATGCTTCTAATCTACTTATTATTACAAACCAGTTGAAATGAATAAATATATTACAAACCCAAATAAATATTACAACCATATCGAATGAATAAACAACCATTTGAATGAACAAACAATCAACACAAAAATTCAACAAAACACAAGGCCATGGCTAGGTTGTGAACATCTATTACATATCCATATATGCAATAATACAAGACCTAAAATGGTTCCCCTTTGTCCCTTGAAACTTTCGGCCAAACTTGACAAAACCGAAAGTTCCGGGTTTTGTCCAAACAACACAATCAATCATCCAAATGACTTAGTTTTTCAAGATTACCACATGCAAGTAAAGTATAACCTTGAAAAACCATGGGGTAACCAAAACCCCCAAAATTTTCGGCCATATGGTAAAACCCCACCATAAACCCGAAAATTTTTTGGTGTAATGAAGCATGCATCCGTGTAAGAGGATCTTGATGCTATTGTTGGGTTTTAACAAGATTATCAAAGTCATAAAAACCTAATTTTTATTAAAACGCAGCAGAAATAGTTTTAAATCTTGTTAGTTTATAGTGTTTAAAACCAATTTTATACATGCAAAACCCAAACCCGGATCCAAATACAAAATACATACTATCAAACACATGCATGTCACTATAAGTCCATGCATGTTAAAGCTACCTTACAAATCCAAGGAAGAGGAAGGAGATGATGATGAAGAAGGCAAGAACTTGAATATGAAGCTCCTCAAGCTAGCATACCCCAAGCTTTCAAACAAACACCACTTGTAGCTAGGATTTTACACTTCAAAACACCTTCTTCCTTGTCCTTCTCCTTTGGCCGAATCCAAGAGAGGAAGAAGAGTTGAGAGAGGATTTTTGCTCTTGTGTTTTGTTACTTGTGTGGTTCTTGTGCGAGAGTGAAAGAGTTTTTCTTGGTCATTTAAATGCACCTCCCTTTTCACCAATAGAAAACATTGCATGTCTCCACTATCTTGAAATAATAATAAAATAATAATAAGGTGAAAGAGAAGGGGGGGGCCTTCCTCCTTTGTTGTTATTATTAAAAAATTTTTATAACTTTCCATTAATAAATATAGTTATAAAACTTATTACTTTGTGTTATAAAATAACACAATTTGGACAACATGCTAGGTAACATTATTCACATATTGTTATTTAACCAACTTAAATAACACTACGGAATGCTCTCTCTCAAAGTATAAATCATCCATATGATTTATTTATTTCACAAGTACATTGTAATTAGAAACCCCTTTCTAAATAACATAAGTGTCAATATTTATTTACTTATGATCATATCATAAATAAACAAATATAATTGGTGTTTGTCTAGCTTGTTATTGGGTATGACCCGACTTGGATCATAATGTACTAGCTACATCAATAATAATATGTGTCTTGCTCATACCGAGTCCAACACTTAATTGGTATTTTTGCAATTTTTGGTTGATTTTGGTTGTCATAAATTTGGCATCAAAAGATCAAAACATGGAGTGGTAAAATTATCATATTGGTCTGCCACTTAATGTGGTTCAAACAGTCGCCTATGTATTATGTCACATGGTTAAATGCTTAACTAATCTTGTACTTGTGAGTCTTATATTCTTCGCAGCCATGAGTTGTGTCCGCTAATAGTGGTTTGAACTCGAATGACAAGGGTTTAAGATATCTGTATTAGACCGTATGAGTGGAGACAAACATGTTTGGGTTTAAATTTTGGTTTGCTGTTTTTGTGAGGATGACCGAAATTGAACCATGGACTCAAAATACGTCCAAGTTCGACTTGTTTAACTAGATAGGTCAATCAGAAGCACAACTTTAGATTTAACGATCCAAAGCCTATATGTTTATCGACACGTATTTCTAGCAAGCCCATTAGTTGTTGGATTTTATTGTAAGGTGTTTTTAAATTATCCCATATAGAAAGAGATATTTTTTTCCTTATTTACCGATTTACTCTTGTATTTATATCCTTTGGGGTTTTTCTTTTTGTTGAATTATTATGTAATAAACTTACCGAATTCTCTATGGTATCAGAGCGGGTATCCTACCGCTCGAACCAACCTGAACCCTAAACAGCCGCTGCCGCCTCTAACACCACCACTGCCCCACAATCAACCGTCAAGTCTGCTGCCAACCTCTTTCTTCCTCCGACGCCGGTCGTAAACACAGCCGAACAGCCACCGCCACAATTCACAAACACCGCTGCTGCCATTCGCAAGCACCGTCATCATCTCCACCTTTCCCGTCGTCCACCGTCGCCATTGTTTTCTCCACCGCTTATCGCCACTAGAACCGTCTTACCAGCAACCTCCATCACCGGTACACTCCGTTATACCTCCGCATCAACAGCATAAAAAGGGGGGGGGCAAACCTAGAGAAAGAGAGGGGCGATATAATTGAGATGGAATTGTGATGTTGGAGAGATACTAAAAACAAATAATAACAATAATAATAATTTTCCTTATGGTTGAAATGGTTACCTGCAACACTGGATAGAGGAGGAGTTGGTAAAAGAAAAAGAAGTGGTCCTTATTTCATTGAATGTTTTTTGTTTACAACTGAATTATTGTGTAAATCAAGAATATTGGAAGGTTGTGGAGTGTGATCACCCACAAGTTTAAAACAAAAATAGTTCTAAGATTTGGTCCACTTTAAGTGTTGTACTTTTTCTTCATTCGATACAACATCAAGCTTAATCACAACAGCAGGCAATATGTATAACAAAGCTGAGAACAGCCATATTCCCAGCTTAAACAACGAACAATACCAGCAGTTTATTGGAATTTTTGCTGCTAAAGAAGCTCCGGTTAAAAATGAGGTTCCACCCATCGCCAACATAGAAGGTAAATTCGACACCAGTAGCAAGTGGATTGTGGATTCGGGTGCTACCGATCACATAACTCATAGGCTTGTTAGTTTAATAATGATTTCAAAAAAAAAACACATGAGTTGCCCGTTACTATACCTAATTGTTCATCCATACCAGTTGAAGGAAGAGGCTCATGCATCCTACCCAACGGGATACAAATTAAGAATATTTTACATGTCCCAACGTTTACTTGCAATCTCTTATCTGTTAGCCATTTAGCAAATGATTTGAAGTGTGTTGTAACATTTTTTTCCGGAATTTTGTGTTATGCATGCCTTGAACTCAAGGAGGTTGATTGGTGTTAGTACACTTTTAGTGTGACAAGTGCTGAGAGTTGAACCGGCTCGTCGCTTACACTTAAGTATGCACAGAAGGAGGCATTTGGCTAATGAATGTGAATGGAAAGATACAAAGCATAACGAATGAGATGTGAATGTACCTTGTCAAGTTCAAGCATGCATGCATGATAACTAACAAATGAATGTTTGGAATACCTATGTCACGTGAAGCATGCATGGCTAGCGAATGAGATGCATAAGAGGAGTAACGAATGAGAGTAAATGAGTAACGAATATGAGCTGTATATATAAATAGGATTGAGTTAGTTAGAAAGGCAGTTATACACAAGACACATCCTATATTCTTACGAGACACTGTTTGTAACCAAACTCTGCTAAAATTGATAATCGAGCTTCAACGAGTTATTATGTACATATCGTGTTCATACTCGGTCGTTTTCGTTCATCGATGAGCACCGAAACACACCGAAACTAAGTACGTGCGTTTTCGGTTTCGTAGATCAATATCGAGTTCATTGATCCTCATCGGGAAAAACAAGTGGTATCAGAGCTTTCGGTGCTCGATTCTACGTCCAATCGCTGAAATTCGTGCTTAAACGTTGCTTCTAGCATGTTCGATTTTGATTTTGAAGCGTTCGTGTTCTTCGTGTTGAGTTTTGATTTATTCGGATCAAAATCGGCTGTTATTTGACGTTAAGAACTGTTTAGGATTCGTATATAAGTGATTTCATGCTTAGATCCGTGTTCAATTTGTTGTTTTGGTTGAATTCACGTTTTTCTGGCGTAGATCGTTATTACGACGAGCTTAACAACTTTCTCCGGTAACCTTCGATTTTCCAGCCACCCTAACAGAATATTCCGGCAGCCTATAACGACATTTCCGACGAGTATAATATTGTGATTATTTTGAAAATCTTTTTTCCGGCATGAAACTGTAATTCCGACGAGGCAACAACTTTTTCCGGCATATCCAGGGGAGGCCCGTGGGCCATTTAAAACAAGGTAGGGCTCTGGGCCTCCAACTTGTTAGGCCCCAGTTTTTAATATAATATGGGCTTCATATAATTATATAGTTGGGCCACCAAATTGAAAAGAATAAAGCCCATACTTGATTCCAATTTTCACATTCCCGTTCATTTTTACGCATTTAACATAAAAAAAAGCAATGATTATACTTATCACTTATCTGTTGGTTGATGGTTATTTCTAGGGCAAGGGAGCGGTGCTGCTGTGCAAGAACCGAAGGGTCGATGGATTCATCGTCGCAGATTTCAAGTCTGCAGGTTACAATGGCTCTCTCTGACTCACTCTGTCTCTTTTGATATATTAAAGATGAGGATTTTATCTGATTTCACCCACCCCAAATTGATTGTAAGATTTAATTTGAGAAACTTAATTGTCAAATCTGAAATTCATTAATTCAAAGGCTTATAGCCCGAAATCTGAAATTCATTAACACTTCTTTGAAGGCTCAGTCTTGTATTTTTGTCAATCTGAGAAGCGAAGGGATACTCACGTAACTCACCGATTAGGCGAGCAGCCGGCTATTTGGAATTTCTGAGCATGACCGGGACTTGAATTCTTCTGAACCTATTTTGTAGTCTTCATTCTTCAAGGTACACTATTTCTTTTTATTTTAAATTTGTTTGCAATTTGTGAATCTTGACTGTTGTTCCTGATTTTTTATACATAGATTTTTTTTTTGGATTGTTAAAATTGTGTTACTTTATACTTTAGGCACATAGCTTTTTGATACACAAGTTAGATTATTTGTGAACTTGTTTGCAAGTTTTGAATTTATAATGTCAAATAGAATTAGGAAGTATGAGTCGGGTCATTCTAAAAGGTTAAAGAAACAAAAACGAGAAGCTGAAATGCAGTCACTAAAGGGATCTTTCCTGAAATATGTAACAAACTTAAAAGATAACAATAATGAACATATGAATAGCGATGAACCTTTAAATGTAGAAGAAACTAATAGTGATGCACCTATAAATGTATAAGATTATGAACTTAATAATAAAGAACCAATAAATGTTGATGAAAATAATAGTGATGAACTTTTAGATGTTGTTAAAAATAATAGCAATGAACATGTAAATGTTGATGAAAATAATAGCGATGAACCTGTAAATGTTGATGAAAATAATAGCAATGAACCTTTTAATGTTGATAAAAATAATAGCAATAAACATGTTAATGTTGATGAAAATAATAACAATGAACCTATAAATGTAGACGAAAATATAAATTTAGATGATCCAAGTCAATGGACTAGTATTGATACTAAGTTAAGAGATTTACTTGTAGAAAAAGGACCGGTAAAGATTTATGATTATAATTTTCCAAAAGATGAACATTCTAGAAACTTTATTCCTTCTTTTTATATGCAAAGGATGGCAAATGGGGAAAAATATGAAAGAAAATGTTTACTTTACTCAAAAAAGTTAGATAGGGTGTTTTGTTTTTGTTGTAAGCTATTTAATGTGAATTCAAGTAAAAGTAAGTTAGCTGATGAAGGTAGTAACGATTGGAGAAATATGCATGCTAAACTAAAACTACATGAAGCAAGTAAAGAACATATTATTAATATGGGTAAATGGTTTGAGTTAGAAACAAGATTGGCAAAAAATAAAACAATTGATAAACAAACTCAAGATCTAATAAATAAAGATAAGGAACATTGGAGAAATGTGTTAATAAGAATTCTCGCCGTTGTAAAAACTTTTGGCAAGAAAAATATCTCATTTTGTGGGAAACGTGAAAAACTTTATGAAGAAAACAATGGTAACTTCTTAAGTGTTATGGAGATGATTGCGGAATTTGATTCGATAATGCAAGAACATTTACGACGATAACTAATAGTGAAATTCATAGTCATTACCTTGGACACAATATGCAAAACGAACTAATTGATTTATTAGCAAATGAAATCAAAACTAAAATTGTTAAAAAAGTTAAAGAAGCTAAATATTTTTCAATTATACTTGATTGTACTCCCGACATAAGTCATAGAGAACAAATGTCCGTTATTTTACGATGTTTAGATATTTCATCTACTCCGATACAAGTTAAAGAATACTTTATAGGGTTTTTAATAGTAGTTGATACAACCGGTAAAGGTCTTTTTGATGCTATTATTGAAGAAATTAATAAAGTAGGACTTGATGTGAATGACATTAGAGGACAAGGTTATGATAATGGATCAAATATGAAAGGAAAACATCAAGGAGTACAAAAACGTTTCTTAGATATTAATCCTAGAGCATTTTATACACCATGTGGTTCTCATAGTTTGAATTTAGTATTTCTGATATGGCTTGCTCATGTACTAAAGCTGGAGATTTTTTTGGTTCAATACAACGTGTTTATTGTTTGTTTGCATCATCCCCTAAAAAAGGAAAAATTTTATTAGATACTATACCAAATTTAACTCTTAAACCATTATCACAAACATGTTGGGAAAGTCGACTAGAAAGTGTTAAAGCAATTAGGTTTCAAGCTCCAAAATTAAGAGAAGCCATATTGGAAGTATATGATGGTAGTGATCCTAAAACTAAAAGTGATGCTAAATCGTTAGCTGAAAATGAATTTGAAAGTTTTGAGTTTTTTTAGCGATGGTTATTTGGTATGATGTTTTGCATGCTACAAATATAGTTAGTAAAAACTTACAAGCAAAAGATATGTGTGTTGATGATGCGATAAAACAACTAGAAACACTTATTTGTTATTTTGAAAAGTATGGAGATGAAGGGTTTGAAAATGCAAAGATTGAAGCTGAGAAAATTGCTATAGAGATTGGCATTGAACCTATTTTTCGTGAGAAACGTATTATTCTTAGAAATAAAAAATTTCATGAAAATATTGATAATGAAACTTTGAAAACTCCTATTGAGTGTTTTAGAACGGATTACTTCTTGTGCATAGTGGATCAAGCTATTTCATCTCTTAAAAATAGATTTGATCAATTTAAGGAGTATGAAAATATTTTCGGCTTTATGTTTAGTATAAAAAAGTTAAAATCCTTAAATGAAGAAAGTTTAAAAACTAAGTGTATGTTTCTTGAAAATTTATTGAAGCATGATGAAAAATCAGATATTGATGGTTTAGATTTATTTCAATAACTAAAAATGTTAAGAGATATTATACATTTAGAATTAGACACACCTATTAATATACTAAGTTATATTAAAACATTTAATTCTTTTTCAAATGCATATATTGCCTATAGAGTTATGTTAACTATTCCCGTAACTGTAGCATCTACAGAACGTAGCTTTTCAAAATTAAAACTAATTAAGAATTACTTAAGATCTACAATGTCGCAAGAAAGATTAAATGGTTTAGCTATGTTGTCGATTGAAAAAGATTTTTATGAAGAACTTGATTATGAATATTTAATTAAACAGTTTGCATCAAAGAAAGCAAGAAGAGTAAATTTCATTTAAATATGTAAACAAAAAAAAATTTTTAACTCCGCCAATAAACTTATTAGTTTATTATTGCCGGTCCCAAGCCCGGGTAAAGGAGGAGGGTTATTTGGTCTTTTGGAAAGGCCTCAACAATTTTGTTCGCTTTAGACCTCCAAGAATGTAGAGACGGCCCTGGGCATATCATTTGATAATTTGTTTGTTATAATCAGTTTTGTTCGAGGATGAAATGTGAATATTTGAGTGCATTCGGTATTTGTTTCAGTTCTGTTTCAATTTGAGTTTTGATTTGAATCCACGCCATTCCGATTCAAGTCTGCATGTTCAATTTGGTGGTTTAGATTGTTTAAACGCTTAATTGATGGCTCATGCGTTGATGTTGTTCATCCTCTGACTTGTTTGTTCATATGCTAAAGTTGTTCATGTGCTACATTTTGGATTAATGTTCAGCAGATAATTGAGTTCAGTTTTGATTACACACAAGTTGAGTCGTGTTCACATCAACTGATCAACGTTGAATTGATTCCGCGTATTCTGTTTCCAGATCATTCGTTTTGATTCGTTGTTCGTTTTGGTTCATCACCCTACATTTAGTGTTCCGTGTTTGGGTTTCAATTTTGGTTTCGTGTTCGAGTTTTGTGTACAGTCTTTCAATTCGTGCGTGTGGCCCAAAGACGAGTTTAGTTCGAGTTTGATTCGCGTGTTGGCATCTCCGGAAAAGAATCTATTTCGAGTCGTGTTTTCAAGTTGCTGCATATTTGGGAAGTTTCGAGTGCAGGGGCTGTTTTGTCCATAAATTTGTCGAGATCAGTTTAACATCAGGGGCATTTTGGGCATTTTAAGAGATTAGATTTTAAACAAATGTTCTAAGCAAGTAACGAGTTAATGTTCGGATCAGATCTGATTGCTTGCAGCTGTTAAAACATGCGGATCTTGATACAAAACTGGTTAAGCACGCTGATACGTGCTAAACAGGCCGAAAACGTGCTGAAACGAACTTAAAACTTGCTGTTACGTGCTGAAACTCGCTGTTTACGTGCTGAATTTTCCTGATTCGCTGTTGATTTACTGTTAAACGAGCTGAATTTTGCTGATTCGTTGCTGAATTCTGGTGTTAAAACAAGCTGTTAAGTGCTGAAACGAACTGGAAATGCGCTGAATTTACTGCTTTACTGCTGTCCGCGGATAAAACGAACTGTTTTATGTGCTCAAACGGGCCAAAATAAACTGTTTTCGGTGCTGAATTTTACTGTTAACGAGCCGATATATGCTGAAACGAGTTGCAAACTGCTGAAACGTGCTGATTTTATTGCTAATTTGCTGTAAAAACTTGCTAAAAACGAGCTGAAAGTTGCGGTTTAACGTGCTGAACTTACTGAAAAGGGGCTGAAACGTGCCGTTTTCGTGCTGAAATTTGCTGAACTACTGTTAACGAGCTTCGGTTTGCTGTTAACGTGCTGTTTTTCGAGTTCTGAATTTGTTTAGAAGCTTAACGAACGTCTTTTGATCAAACTTTTCAACGGCATAAAGTTTGATTCGGTCAAAGACGTAATTTCAAGTTCGGATCAAAAATTTTTTTTGATTTTCGTTTCGTTGCTCAGCTCGCTTATTTGTTAAGCTTTTCAAAATGACAAGCTTTTATTCATTAGCTGCTCAAAACACAAATGATTCTGTGATTGGGTCTCACACTAGGTGCCCGAAGCTTTTTAGGTTGGATTATTTTTCCAAATGGGAACCGAGATTTAGAGCTTACTTGGATTCTTTTCATCCAGAGTGTGTTCGCAATTTAGAATATGTTTATATAAATCCAACTGTTGGCAGTATTACTACAGGAATTACTAAAAAGAAGTTCAAGTTTTATGATATTGAAGAGAAAAAGAATCTTGAAAATGAGACGAAGGCATATTCCACTCTTACTATGGCATTATCTGAAAACATCTTTCATCAGTTTAACCAAATCAAAAAGTGTGCTACTCTGTTTGCTCAACTAAAGGCAGCAAGTTTGGGAAACACACTTGAAAGCAAGAAAACCATGTTGAAGTTTCGATTCAGAAACTATTCACTGCTGAAAAATGAGACTGTGGAAGATATGCTGAATCGGTTCTGTCAATTGATTGCTGAAATGTCCAATGTGAAAATGGAGCCGAGTGAATGTGATCAAATTGACTAATTAAAGAATGCATTACCTCCTTTCTACTCAACTTACTTGATGGGTCTCATAGAAAATGGGTATTTCAAAACATCAGATCTCAAATGTATAGATTTTATAGAAAAGTTGAAGAAGTGTAAACTAGAATGTCAAAGCTCATCTAAAGCTAATCAAGAGCCTTCATTATCTGATGAGATTTCATCAGTGGAATCTTTTGATTTTGAAATGGATGAAGGGTGGTTAATGGATTTGAAGAAAGCTCATGTTGATGATGGTTGGTCTATGCTTGCAGATGAGATATCCAAGACCACCTCATCAATGAATGTTGATAAAGATCCAAATGCAATGGAAATTATCATGCCTACCCAGGTGATTCTTCAAGATAATCTTTATGACTCTTATGATTCCGTGCCAACATCACCTGAGGTATCTTCTAAACCATCTGAATCATTTGTTTATGAAACTTGTGCTAATAATGTAAATTCATCTATTGTTGATGAACCTCAGAAAATTGATTGTTCTCAATGTGGTGAATACAAGTCTAAACTTGAATCAATTCATCACCACAAGAGCAATTAGTTTTTGAATTAGCATGTATTCGTGATAACTATCGACAAGTGGCTGAAAATAATCAAAAATCTAAAGATATGATTGATGCATTGTTGATTAGTAATCATGACTTGAAAGCAGAGGTTGGATGTAAATTAAAAATCATCGAAATGCAGTTTCAAAAAATTTTGGAATTGAGAACCAAAATAACTGAGCTTGAAAATGAGGTGTTGGAGTTAAAGAATAAACTGGATAAATTTAGAAATTCATCTTTTTTACTCAATGAAATCATTGAAGTTAACAGCAATCACCAAAAGGGTGGTAAAGCTGGTTTAGGGTTTGTTGAAATCCATCCTCCTTTTCGAAATGATTACACCATGCGACCAGACATGGTAGATCTAAAGGAAGTGGACATTGACTATCCACTGACAGTAGATCTTCCTGTGACTGTTCGTAAAGTTAACATAATCAATGAGGAGAAAGTTAAACCAGTTGATCCAAAAACGGCTGTTAAGAAAGAAACAAAGTGTTTAACTCCAAAATCTCATATTCAAAGCAATCTGGTTTTCTGTCAAACTAATGATGATATTCTTATTGAAGATGTGGTTGAACCAGTGGTGATTCACAAAAATGAAAATATACCTGTTGAAAATCATATTCTTTGTGAACCACAAACTGCTGAGAAATCAAAAACTGGTAAACCAAAAACGATTGTTACACCAAGGACTTGTGAGAAGAAGGTTGTTTCTGAAAAGATATCAAAATCATTTTCAAAACCGAGTGTTAAGGGTAAAAATTGGAAGATTTATAAATTAAAAGGTGTTGACAAGATGTTTGCTAATGAGCTCTTTCTGATAGCTCTTGTTAAACCTGAGTGTGTTGAAAAAGTTTATAATTGTGATCACTCGGATTTTCTTAATCGTGATGCATCAGTGATGCCTATTGGGGAAAAGACAAAGTTAAAATCAAAACATCAAAAGGAATCCAAACCAGTTTTATTTCAACAAAACAAATTTGTCAAATCTACTGGTTCTGATCTATTGAAAAATTTTGCAAAGTGTTCAAATCTTGAATTTTTCCAAAAGAAGAAAAGTGAGATAATTCAACCCTCTACGTCTAAGCTTGTAACTGAATTATCTTCGACGTGGGTTGAAATGAGAAAATGTTTTTATTGCAATGTCAAAGGGTATTTGATTGTTGATTGTCCTTATAGGAGACGACTCAAATTGCCAGATGTTAACAAGGTTTCATTAACTTTTGGGCAATTTGAGACACTTGAACAAAAAGCTAAACAACAAAGACTTTATGTTAATTCATTGTTAAAATCTCCTAAAACGTCTCACAGTTCTGATAATGTTAAATATTTTAGACAACAAGCTAATAAACCGTTACCAGCTTGGAAACCAAAGATTCCATCAGCTGTTGCTGATCATGTTGAGGATACTGGACGACCTATGACTATGGTCTGGGTTCCAGTTTCTCATTAATTATTTAGTTTTCGTGCAGGGATATCCAAGAAGATTTATCAACGTCATATGGATTGTTGCTAAATCAAATTTGTTGATAGTGGAATATCTCGGCGCATGATGGGTGTTTTTGTTTAGTTTGGTTTGATTGTTAATTACAAAGATTTAAAATTCATAAAATTTTCAATCGGCAAACTTGTTCACCATTCACAATGTTTAAAATGCAAAATTTATTTTTGGTGAACAAGATCTTCAAAAGATTTATCAATGTTGGAAGATCATTTTTCATTTTTTGTTATTTTCTACAAATTTTTTGTTATTGTTTATATTTTTAGGGGGAGAAAATTAGAAAAATCCAAAAAGATTGTGTTTTCTGTATGAAAAATATAAAAAAATACAAAAATATGTTGTTGATATTGAAAAATATAAAATTTGAGAAATGTGATCTGACATATATGAGAAATGATAGTACATTGACTTGCGGACCTAACACATGAATAAACTAGACTAAAAAGTGTCGTAAGATCAATTGCATGATGTGTATGATAGGCTTAACAGATCGTATAAGTGCTGAAAAGATATAAACCTAAATGCTTGCCAAATCTAGTGGTGTTACATCTTGATGCATAGTTAATATCTGTATTAAGTATCAAAAAGTTTTAAGATTGCTGTGTGTGCATGCGTTCATTTTTGAAGAATATTATGCTTTGTTTTATCTTTAATTTTGCAAAGAAATTCAACTTAATTTTTTCTTTATTTTTGTTCAAATATTGGATCCTCTCCTGCGCGATAAGAATATCCGACCTGAGGGTTAATATTTGAATATTCTGCTTTATTTTTCTTGGTGTTTCGTACAATCCTTGGATCTCCTCCGCATATACTATAAGCACAAATGTGTGAAAGTCATGTATCGAACTGGGGGTTAAGGCCTATACAACTTCAACTTATTTTTATCTTTTTATTTTGTTAAAATGGAACCTTATCTGCGTATAGTAATACTGATCTTAAGGGAAAATTTTAACTTTCTGCTTTATTTTCAATTTTTATTATTTTTGCATGAGTCACAGCTAATCAATTTAAAGAAAAATGAAACACGTACATGTGAAATTCACTGTATAAGAGATATAAAAATTGTGGCTGATAGGATGGGGTCCACATAAGATTTGTGCTTAATTGAACCTTAATACATATCGTAAAGTTACTGAAGGATCTGTATAAAGTTTAAAGTGGACAATTATATCTGCAATCATCATTGGGTTACGTGCATAATAATGTCAAAATTGAAGTGTCGTTTAGGACATTACTAGTCAATATGATCCCATGTTGCGATCTTTCTCACAAAAATATGTAGTGCTTACATTTATTGCTTTATTTTCTTTTCGTTATTTTGAGAAAAATACAAAAAGATTTTAGGTGTGTTTGATATAAATTTTGAAAAATCAAAAATATTTTGGGTGTGTTTTAGCATAAAGTTTGTAAAAACCAAAAAGTTTTTTCTTTCCAATTTATTTTTGATCTTCCGACAAGTGATATACATTTTCAAATTGTTTTGCCGTGTTACCAAAAAAAAATTTTTTTCACCATTACACATTCTTGTTCATACATTTTGTACTCAAAAGCTAAATCAAGATAAACTTTACGGTTTATTGATGGAATGTGTTGATTGACTGCAGTTATGATGAGAGTGATGATTATTCAATCCTTGAATCTTCTCAAGTGGTGAATTTAAATTATGGCAGAGTTAGTGTTAAGGGGGAGTGAAGATACTGATCGTGTGTACAAAATTGATGCTGATAAAGATTGCAGACGTACAGCTAATGCCAAGGGGGAGTTTGTTAATACATTTTCTACATTGCATTACCTGTATACAGGCACACTTGAAGACCAACTGAAAGCGACAAAGAATTAAAGTTAACGAACTCTAGCAATTGTCAAGGGGGAGTTTGTTAGTACACTTTTAGTGTGACAAGTGCTGATAGTTGAACTGGCTCGTTGCTTACACTTAAGTATGCACAGAAGGAGGCATTTGTCTAACGAATGTGAATGGAAGGATACAAAGCATAACAAATGATATGTGAATGTGCCTTGTCAAGTTCAAGCATGCATGCATGATAACTAACGAATGAATGTTTGGAATACATATATCACATGAAGCATGCATGGCTAGCGAATGAGATGCATAAGAGGAGTAACGAATGAGATTAAATGAGTAATGAATGTGAGCTGTATATAAAATAGGATTGAGTTAGTTAGAAAGGCAGTTACACACAAGACACATCTGATATTCTTACGAGACACCGTTTGTAACCAAACTCTGCCGAAATTGATAATTGAGCTTCAACGAGTTATTATTTACATATCATGTTCATACTCGGTCGTTTTCGTTCATCGATTAGCATCGAAACACACCGAAACCAAGTACGTGCATTTTCGGTTTCGTAGATCAATATCGAGTTCATCGATCCTCATCGGGAAAAACAAGTATTATTGTGAAAACGTTATAATAACGTTTACGAGCTAGGAATCTAGTCGCAAATCGATATGTTAAGCTTGTGTTCATACATTAATCATCAATACATTAATGACGAAGATACATTATGGATGAATCCATTAGATGAGAGGAAAATCCGGCATGGTAACAGTATACGAATAAGTTATGGCACAGATCTCTATGCAAACTAACTATGGAAGGCCTATTTATACGCTAGTCTCATTCGTTATAACTGTAGTAACGAATGAGACCTTTCATTCGTTAACATTCTTAACGAATAAGTCTTTAAATAGCCCCATTCGCTAAACACCCTTAGCGAATGGGTATACCTTAACGAATAAGCCACCATTCGTTACACTGTAGTAACGAATGGGCTCCTACATTAACGAATAGCCTATTCTAACGAATGAGGCCTCATTCGCTAAATATGCTTAGAGAATGACCCTTTATACATTAATTGTAAAGACTAAACTACCCCTAGCCTATTCGAACAGCTGTGGACACCAAATCCACGCACTTACAGACTCCCCCTTTTCCGTAGCTGTCGAATGCTTTCCAATACTTTAGCATCCAATACTTTAATCTTGAATACTTTAGCGTCTAATACTTTAACGACGAATACGTTAAAGTCGAATACTTTAACCGCAAATACTTTAACTGCATATCATCAGTCGTACAGCCAACCTCCCCCTTGGCTGATGATTCTCGGGCTTGTGCAAGCAGACAAAATATAAATCTTTGTAAGCAAACCAACAACTTGTAGCTACTCGTATCAGATCTCCCCCTCAAATATGCATCTCCGGGTGATCATTCCGATCATCCAACTGGCATATGATATGATTCGATCAAACGAGTCAATCAGCGGCAAGTCATCGGCTATCTGTCGCACTGGAAAAATAAAAAATGTCTTTACATTTGACCCCGTCACACATCTTCATGAACAACCCGATCACTCAACATCTTTCACTTAGGTCTTCACTCTCTCGATAATGTCTATCCCAAAATATAACTCTTTGAAGCTCTTCGGCAACTAATACGCTTGGATGCACTAATGCTTTGGGCATATGATTCAGAGTTCCAACCTTCGTTAATCAATCCCGAACGATCATATTCTTCAATCAGATGACAAGACTCGTATATTCCTCAATCAGATCAACCCATTCAAGAATTGTCCCCTTCAACAGAAGCAATCCGCTGAATACTCGTAGCCAACATTGTCAGGATCAAAGTCCCTCAGAAAGAAGTAATCGGACAGACACTCGTATCCCACATAGTCAGGTTTCAATCTTGAACAAATCAATCAACAATTGAAGAACAAACACAGTCTTGAACTCGGTCAAACATAGCTTTGCAATCACATATTACCACCCGAATTACAGTAATTTTTCAAGAAATCCTTGCAAACGTAGGAAGATACCAATCGAATAACCTCTTTGAAATTTTTATCTTCCCCATTTCTTGACAAGTTAGGCAAGGTCTTGAACAATTCTTTGAAAATCTTCAATAAAATTCTCGTTAACTTAGTCGGTTACTCCCCCTCGGCCCCTCGATATGTGTGAAAAGTCGGCCGGAAAATATATCACCAAATTTTTCGAGAAGAGTATCCCGCATATTCGGAATATCCCTGAAAATTTTTATTTAAGAAAATTTTCCCAAAATACTCTTTTTTTTTACTTTACACTGTTCACATTCGTTTGAACACTGTCACATTCGTCCATACTCATTCCACATCCGTTACCCTTGAACGAATGGGTCTGATTCGTTAAAGCATTAACGAATAACGAATAAACTTATACATTAAAACCACATTCGTTAGACTCCTTAACGAATGTCCACATACGTTAAGACCTCCTCATTCGTATAAACATTTGACGAATGAAGTTTCATTCGTTATGATCTTCACATTCGTTAAACACTATAACGAATGACTCATTCGTTAAAACTCCGTAACGAATGTCATTTTAAATTAACGAATGATCTGTTAGTCAGTTACTGTAGCAGCTCGCCGGAAAAATCAGTTATCTTCATCGGAAAAACGATTTTTTTCGCCGAAAATGCATATCTTCAACTGATCTTCAAATTATCATCTCAGAACCTCAACGAGGACTCGAAAATACATTATAAACTTGATGAAATCATCAATTTCATCAGTAATACACTTAATCCATGTCTATTTTGAACTGCAACTTCTAAACTTCATCCATGGTCATCAATGGCGGATTCATCAATTTGCCATGATTAACCATCAGAATACATTATGTAGCTTCGGATTTGCATTCTAAACATGATTTCATCATCAATTTCATCAATCATCCAACGAATCTGGTCCAAATCCGATTATACATTAAGAGCACGAACTGAATTGTATCACGAGCAACCTCCGGCTCTGATACCAATTGTGAAAACATTATAATAACGTTCACGAGCCAGGAATCTAGTCGCAAATCGATACGTTAAGCTTGTGTTCATACATTAATCATCAATAGATTAATGATGAAGATACTTTATCGATGAATACATTAGATGAGAGGAAAATCCGGCATGGTAACAATATACGAATAAGTTATGGCACAATCTCTATGCGAACTAACTATGGAAGGCCTATTTATAGGCTAGTCTCATTCGTTATAACTGTAGTAACGAATGCGACCTCTCATTCGTTAACATTCTTAACGAATAAGTCTTTCCATAGCCCCATTCGCTAAACACCCTTAGCGAATGGGTATACCTTAATGAATAAGCCACCATTCGTTACACTGTAGTAACGAATGGGCTCCTACATTAACGAATAGCCTAGTCTTAACGAAGGGAGGCCTCATTCGCTAAACATGCTTAGCGAATGAGCCTTTATACATTAATTGTAAAGACTAAACTACCCCTAGCCTATTCGAACAGCTGCGGACACCAAATCCGTGCACTTACAATTGGGGTGGGGAAATGCAAGCAAGGACTCTATCGAATGAGTATGGCCGGAAGCGAAAGAAAGGCAATGACAATTGCTAATGATCTATGGCATAAGCGTCATGGACATGCTTCGCATGGAAAACTTTGTCTTTTGGATTTTGTTAAGAATGCCTCTTTGGGAACAAACAGTACGTTTTGTGATTCTTGCACCGGGGCTAAATTTACCAGATTAACATTTCCTATAAGTTCAATAAAAACCCAAAGTTGTTTTGAGCTTTTACATTGTGACATTTGGGGAAGATGTAGAACCCCTTCACTCACAGGCGCCAACTATTTCTTAACCATAGTTGATAATATTAGTTGGTCCGTGTGGGTATTCCTTTTAAAACACAAGTTAGAAAACACAAGTCAGAAGCGAGTGACTATTTAATTGGTTTTCATAAGTTGATTAATACACAGTTTAATAAAACTGTCAAGAAAATTAGAAGTGACAATGGAGGTGAATTTTACTTCAAACAAAGTGCTTAAATTTTACACCGAGCATGGTATTCTTCTAGAAACCACCTTCCGCATACCCCGCAACAAAACGGAGTTGTGGAACGAAAACACCGTCATCTCCTCAAAACGGTAAGAGCTTTGAAATTTGAAGCTTATCTACCCACACGTTTTGGGGAGAATGCATCATGATGGCAGCCTACATTATAAATCGGCTTCCTGCAAAAGTCATTGAAAACAAGACCCCTTATGAGATTGTTTATGGACAAAAACCCGATTATGAAGGTTTAAAGGTTTTTGGGTGCCTTGCGTATTATCATAGTACTGAAATGAGGGGTGACAAGTTTGAAGAAAGGGGGAGACCGGGAATATTTTTGGGTCATCTTTGTTATTAATAAATAAAGGGAATTTTTGATAATTTAATGATGTCTTAATGTTTGATTATGTTGGGTATGGATTTAAGAATGGGCTAGGGAATGGGTATGGGCCTTAAGGCCTATAGAATAGGAGTGTATAAACTCCAAAAAGTTGATGCACCACATTCTCACTCATTCCATCCCCTTCTTCCATCCAAACACACTCAAGAACACACATACACACACACTCTCTCTCTCTCTCTCTCAAACCCGAATCCAAATCCGAGTTAAAGAAAGGAAGGTTTTATGTTCAAGTATCTTCAAACAACAAGAATCACACCTAGAATCTACGGGTTGGTCCAGACCCGAACCCGTAAAGTATGTTTCGGTTAAAAAGGTTAAGTGTTTGAAGTCGGGTTGCCATGAAACTTGGTATAATAGTAGATCGGGCTGTAAGATGTAAGAAAAGCATAAACTTAGTGGAATAAGGGACAAACAAGTGATGTTCGGGCCAAGTAAAACTGAGTAGACAAGTTGTACGACCCAAAACCCATTAAAGGGGATAAATCAGGTCACAAGGATGGGTCACGGAGAAAAATGGACGAAAATGGTAAAAATAAAGAAAATGATGAATCGGATCGCACAACGAAGAATTGCATGCGAATCGCATCGCACATGCATGCGATGCGATTCGTGTAAAGAAAATGCGATGCGATTAGAATTCATCATGCGATGCGATTCGTTTAGGAACATGCGATGTGATTCATTGGCATGCGATGCGACTGGTTGCTCCCATGCGATGCAACTGGTTTGCATCCATGTGACGCGACTGGTTTGTATCCGTGAGATGCAACTGGTTTGCATCCGTGCGAGGCGCATCTAGACCATAATCTCATGGGAAACGTTCAAAAAAAAATTTTTACCGTATTTCATACAATGTAAACGAATTTTTTTTTAGCGTATTTCATACAATAAACCAATTTTTTTTACGATATTTCATACAATAGTTTTTTGTTTTTTTTTAACTTGCCTTTGGATCGATATCATCATTTTCTTGTAATTTTCGTTTAACAAATATTGCTAATAAGACTTTGTTGTTTCATCTTTCCAAGTTCCCTAATTTTAGAAGGGAGAAAAATTAAACCATAAATCTATAATCAATTTCAATTTACACATAAACCGTAAATCCCTAATCAATTACCATTTCCAATTTATATTATTTAAATATCCAACAAACCATAATCAATTATTCAATTGCTACCAAAGGGGTGGGGCTCCATTGCCAAAGGCAACGCCTTTAAAACACCTGGGTTTGGAGAGGAGGTCTTGGGTTCAAAACCTAAAGACAACAGAGCTTAAAAGAATATCACTGTTAAAAAAATTCATTTAATTTCCCATAAACAATTCCAAATTAACAATTCATATAAACAAATAAACAATTACATTTTAAATAGAAGTAGAAGAATACCTAAATTGAACAAGTAGAATTCAAACCGTGGACGAGGTAGTGAGGGATTGAAGGAGCACTAACCGTTGGCTACTCGGCTGCAGCATGCAGGGGGTTGGGGCAGTGTGGGGTGGAAGCCACGAATGAATGAAACTTTGTTTTGTTGAATGTTGATGTCCGACCTAAACCAAACGTTTAAGCATAAAGGAAAAACAAACAAATGGTTTTATTTAGTTTGTGCTTAAATTTGGTTGGGCTTTAATTGGTATCGGCTTTTAATTTGGTTGGGCTTTAAACAAACAGGGGTAACGTTATATTTTTCCAGGGGGTAGCGAAATACGAAAACCGACCAAAACATATAAAATTTGTACTAACGGCGAAAAGTTGAGGGGTAGCGGAGGCTACCCCTAGTTATATACTAGGTCCGCCCCTGTGCGATGTGACTGGTTTGCATCCATGCGATGCGACTGGTTTGCATCCACGTGATGCGACTGGGTTGTATCCATGAGATGCGAAAATTGAGGGGTAGCGGAGGCTACCCCTAGTTATATAGTAGGTATGCCCCTGGTTTGCATCCGTGCGATGCGAGTGGTTTGCATCCATTCGATGCGACCGGTTTGCATCCATGTGATGCGACCGGTTTGCATCCATGTGATGCGACTAGGTTCCGTCCATGCGATGCGACTAAATTGTATCCATGCGAATTGTTTCTTATGCGATCCAATAGTTTGTATAACTCAACCCGATTCATTTTTCTGATGAACTTTTGATACAGGCTTATTAATGAAAAATAAAATTTTCCAAGCTGACCTGGCAGCTCGACCCCCCAAGGGGCATTGCCCCTTGGACTCTATTAGTGGTTGCCGCCCCTAGACCCCGCTGCCAGGGGCGCTACCCCCGAACCCCCGTTCGTTAAGAACTTCACTAACCTAGAAGTATGATGTGTTAGAAGTAGTTAATTTACACTTATACTTATTACACAATTAGCCGTGCACAGCTAAGAAAAGGTATTACAATCAACTCAGAAAGAAACGGACTTTATGTGAAATGCTCTTTAAAATGTTAAGATATTATGTATGAATTAAATGAGTTAAAACATGAAAGTATGAACGTATGAAACAATGAAAGAATGTATGTATGTAAGTATGTATGAAAGAAAGATGAACAGGTTACGCATTTAATATGTATCTCCGGATACGTGTAAGTAAGTATGTGAATTTAATATTGCCTGATTAACTAGAACTCACATCAGCGTAGCTGACTTTTAGTATGCATGCAGGCAAATACGTTAAAGCAGCTGGCTTGAGTGAGACATATAGCATTGAACTGAAGAGGCTGGCATCTTGAGAAGAATGTTATGATGTTATTTTATGTTGTTATGTTATGACAATTTGAATGTTTGAGACAAAGATTTATGTTTTGTAATATGTTGGTTGAAGTTTTAATTATTCCGCGAAAGTTTTAATTAACTCTGATATTTAGAACTGTGTTTATGAATAAATCCAACGCCAAAGTAGGGCTCCCGATAACGGGGCCTTACAAGTTGGTATCGTAGCATAAGTTTGAGATAAATAAGCATCCTACATGCTTAGAATCAAACAGAGAATGGAACTTAAAGAAGAAAAGGAAAAGGATGCCAGTTCAAGAAAGCCATGTGTCGCCCAAGCAAGCTTGGTAGTAGTAAGATGCATGATTAACTTCATGTGTAAATAAGGAATGAGTAAGAAAGTTATCTTAATTGCTAGAAATAGAGGCATATGTTTACGTACAATGACATGAAATGTTTACTTAATTGCCTAACTGTTTATAAGTAGAAACTAGCACAAGTGTCACAAAAGGAAATGTTTAGGACACTAAAGTAACATCATTAGTTAATCACAGCTGCAACTGCCATTAACTGTTTGCCTTACTATCCTTGTACTAAATAGTTCTTAGCGTGATGATGTTTGTGTTTTCTTATAAGAATTTGAATGGCTAGCGCAAGAAAATTTATTGGGCAGAGAGTTCCTACGGGACTTCGTGGTAGGCCACACATTACCCTGATACCTTCTGAGGAACCGGTTACTAACACCAGAGAAAAAAGAAGTACAGCTAGGCAAGACCCAAGCAACAACGAGGGGTATCAACTTGATCCTGCTATTCGAGCTGCAATTACTCAAGTTGTGGCTAATGCGGTAAAAGATATGCAAGTCAAAAGGTTCGCGGGAAGTAAGAGTACAAGGAAGTCAAGTAAGGGTAAGACCAAATATACTGAGCAGACTAAGGAAGAAGTTGAGACAGTTGCAATGACTGAGCAAGGTGACTCAAGCGAAGTAAGATCCGTGAGAGATGGTAAGAAAGAGAAGAATCGTGGTGGATGTAATTACAGAACGTTAAAGGCATGTGACCCACCGAGCCTGACAGGTATGAGTGACGCAATCGCTACTCTCTAATGGATAACTGCTATGGACAAGGTTATCCGAATCAGCAAGTACCGTCCTAACCAAGAGGTAGGGTTTGCCACCCAGTCATTTTGTGATGAGGCGGTGTTCTGGTGGGAGACAGTGGAGCAGAGAAAGACCCCCTGAAGAGATTAAAGCCATGAAGTGGGAAGATCTGAAGGAGATGGTTATGAAACGATTTTGTTCTGATGCTGACGTCGAACGGGCTGAGATGAAATTTCTGAATCTAAAGGCGGGAAAAATGACACACTGCTAGTATACTACTGACTTCAGCCACCTGTCCAGGTTGGTGCCCGATATGGTGAACACTGAGGCAAAGAGTATCAGGTGTTATATGAAGGGACTTCCATAGAACGTCCGCACCCTAGTCTGGGCTAGTAAACATGCTACTTTTAACTCTGCTGTCGAGCTCGCAGAAATGGTTTACGATGACCAGACTGTGGACGATGTGGTGGTGGAAGGAAAGAATGAGAAAACGTAGGTTGCTCCTGCGAAGCGACCCAGTACTTAAATGTGGAATCCCAAATATAAGAAGCAGAAGGTGTGGGAGAGAAAGCCCTGTAAGACGTGTGGTAAGATGCACGGTGGTGAGTGCAAGTTTGGATCAAACGTTTGTTACAGGTGTGGAAAGGTGGGGAATTATGCCAATGAATGAAATGCAAAGCCCGCGTGCTTCAAATGTGGCAAGACGGGTCATATGGCAAGGGAGTGCATTGATGGAGAAGCTGGAGGAAGTGGAAAGAAAGAGGCCGAAAAGTCTGGGCCAAAGACCAGAGCCAACATGCTGACACAAGAACAAGCCAAGCAGATCCCAGATGTTGTGACTGGTATGTTTCTTGTAAACGTTGTTTCCGTTTCTATGTTATTTGATTCCGGTGCAAATAGAAGTTTTGTAGATACGGCATTTTGTAAGTTAGCAAAAATGAAACGTTGTCGTGGGCCCGAAACTTTTATAGTAGAAACCGCTAGTGAAACCTCTGTTAGTATAATGAGAATGGTTATGGATGGTAAGATTGGGTTAGATGGACGTGAGTTCCCTGTTACCTTTTATGTGATGACCTTAAGAGGATTCGACATAGTGCTGGGGATGCAATTGGCTGTCTGAGTTTGAATCTCAGATAGTGTGTAAGAGTAGATTGATAAAACTAAAGTCTTTGGATGGTGATACAGTGACGGTTTATGGTGATAAGGAAAGTTCAGGGCTTAACGTTATTTCGATGATCAAATTCGAAGGTTTGTTAAAGCGAGGGTGCAGTTCCTACCTGGCGTATGTTGTCAAAGCTACGCCTGAGGCGAATGAAGTGAAAGATGTTCCTGTACTAAGTGACTATCCTAAAGTGTTCCCTGAGGACCTTCAGGGCTTGCCACCAAAGCGTGAGGTGGAATTTCAGATAGAGTTAATACCATGAGCACAGCCCGTCGCGAAAGCACCTTACCGCCTAGCGCCGTCCGAGATGAAGGAATTGATTTCCCAACTGCAATAACTCCTCGAAAAAGGTTTCCTAAGACCGAATGTTTCCCCATGGGGCACGCCAGTGGTATTTGTTAAGAAGAAAGATGGGAGTATGAGAATGTGTATAGACTACCCGGAGTTGAACAAGCATACGATAAAGAATAGATATCCGTTGCCTCGGATTGATGATTTGTTTTATCAGTTGCAAGGTGCTAGCTGGTTCTCGTGAATAGACCTTAGATCAGGCTATCATCAGTTGAAAGTAAAGGAGGCGAACATTCCTAAGACCGTGTTTCGGACGCGGTATGGACACTACGAGTTCCTCGTGATGTCTTTTGGATTAACGAATGCTCCGGCAGCATTTATGGATATGATGTCACACCCCGTTAAGCGATTTGCGGAAGCGTAAAACAGAAATGTAACAGATACAACTGGTATCAAATACATTGTTCATAAAGAAACATTACTAACTAATTTACAATATATTATGTCTTTCTAACATATTTTACAAACTAGGTGATACAATCAAAACTAGCTCTTCAACTACTTAACTTTTAACTCAAATTCTCACAGCTTCGATCACAATCCAAACATATAACACATAAGCAATCTACTCCACCTTTCTGATCACCTGAAAAGGATGTTTAAAAACAGGTCAACTACGAATAGTTGGTGAGTTTCATAAGTTTTAATGACATCAGTTCTGCGTACCACACAGTCATAGTTTCCATGTACGCACGTACATAAAAATGTATTTACTTTCGTATATATGTACAACCGTATCTTTGTGTGTACAAATGCGTGAATGTAAGTTTATAATATAAATTCGAATTTACGATAAAATCGAGACTGTTTGTTTGTATTACGTGTTTCCAATTTCCGTATTTAATCAACCACTGTGGCCCCCCTTCTACCCACAACGGTTCCGCGTATAATCAACCACTGTGGCCCCCCTTCCGCCCACAACGGTTCCGCGTCACATCAACCACTGTGGCCCCGCTTTCGCCCACAACGGTTCCACACAGTGTATACACAAATAATTAGTATTTCCTACACCACATTATTCCCTACACCTATTCACATAGCATGTATATAGACACGCACATGTATATATATTCATGCACATATATAGTATTTATCACGTATCACCAAACACTGTGGCCCCCTTTCGCCCACAATATCCTCGTGGCTCTCCATTGCCCACGTTATCCCCATGGCCGTTACATACCACGTTATCCACATGGCCGTTACAGACCACGTTATTCCCCCATGGCCGTTACAGACCACGTTATTCCCCCATGGCCTTTACAGACCACGTTATTCACCCATGGCCATTACAGACCACAATATTCACCAATGGCCATTACAGACCACGTTATACACCCAACTTGTCATGTTTAACAGCGCACAGCGTGTTTATATAAACGTATCTTTACGTGTAATTTCGTTACGTTTTAGTATTCATACCATATCCACTTAATTTTTCATTCAAGAATACTATACACCATTCATTCGCACGTAATCAAACATTATTTGTGTAAGGACTTTTTGTATGTAAACGTTCAGATAATTTATAACTTGAACCGTTTTCAGATAGAGAACGTACATAAATATGCTTTTCACCCCAAAAAGTTCGTAAACATTTGGAAATAGGGGTCATGAAACTCACGGTTTTGTAGTTAACGTCTTCATTGACGATATATTGATTTATTCTAAGAGTGAGTCTGAACATGCTGAGCATTTAAGGGAAGTATTGGAAGTTTTAAAGAAAAATAAATTGTATGCTAAGTTTTCGAAGTGCGCCTTCTGGTTGCGAGAAATATAGTTTCTAGGGCACATAATTAACCCTGAAGGGATTACTTTGGACCCAGCCAAGATCGAAGCAATAAAGAATTGGAAGACTCCGCAAAACCCAACTAAGATACGCAGTTTCCAAGGGTTGGCTGGGTATTTTAGGAGATTCATTCTAGGCTTCTCCAAGGTAGCCGTACCGTTGACCGGCATGACCCGGAAGACTGTATTATTCAATTGAGGTAAGTATCAAGAAGAGGCGTTTGAAGAATGGAAGATAAGACTACGCAGGCTCCAATCCTTGTTTTACCTGATGGTGATGAGGATTTGGTAGTTTGCACTGATGCTTTGCATCGTGGGTTAGGTTGCGTGTTGATGCAAAGGGGTAAGGTCATAGCATATGCGTCCAGACAGTTGAAAGTTTATGAAAGTGCATACCCGAAGCACGACTTGGAGCTAGCAGCAGTAGTGCATGCTCTCAGGATTTGGAGACATTATCCGTATGGCACTAAGTGTACGATTTATATGGATCATAAGAGTTTGAAGTACTTCTTCGAGCAGAAAGAGTTGAATATGAGACAAAGAAGATGGTTAGAATTGATAAAGGATTATGATTGTGATATCAAGTACTATCCTGGCAAGGCTAATGTGGTCTTTGATGCCTTAAGCCGGAAGAACGAAGAAATCATCAAGACGGTAAAGTTTTATAAGTTGATCATTAACTTAGATTTCTTTGGAGAGATCAGCAAGATGCAGTCGGACGTTCTCAAGGACGAGGGATTAATGAAGAACGAAAGAATCTTCGGGTAGTAGAACAATTTGATAGATAACAATCATGGTGTAAAGACCAAATTTGACCTATGTGGATTCCGCGCCACAGGAAACTTAGAGGTCGAATCCTAGATGAAGCCCATAAGTCTAGATACTCGATTCATTCGGGATCCACCAAGATGTATCAGGATCTGAAGAGAGACTACTGGTGGTTGGGTATGAAGAACGAGGTAGTAAATTATGTCAGTAAGTGCTTAACTTGATAGAAAGTCAAACAAGAACGTCAGAAACCGTATGGAAATATGTAGCCATTAGTAATACTCGAATGAAAATGGGAACACGTCACTATGGATTTCATAACAAAGCTACCTGTTCATCTATCATTCAATCACATACATTCATACATTCATTGTTCTTACTGACTACATTCCTTGAATACTATAAAGATCCGGTCCACACATACCTTGGATATTTTAAGGGTCCGAACCCTACATACCTCGGAATTAATATGGATCCGGTGTCCTACATACCTTGGATATCCTCATAATACAGTCCCTACTTACCTTGGATATTATAAAGGTCCAGTGCCTTACATACCTCGGTAATTATTAGGGCCCGGTGCCCTCTTACATACCATACCATTCTACCTTCGTTACATTTCTTTCTACTTCCTTCAATCATAACTAATATAACAACCACGTGTATACTAGTTAAACAATCCATATCATTCACATTCATACGCAAACATATATCTAATATACACTTACCATTTAAGTTAAGTGTATGAATCTAAACACATCGTAGTATGCACACAGCCCCGAAAACATAACACATAAAAGGGGCTAGAACTCACCTGAATCCTGTTATGTTCACCGTTAATTGTAATTCCCTTCCTGAGCTATGCGCGGCTAACTGTTTGATAATGTACACGTATTAATCCTCTATAAGTTAACGGGGTTAATTCTTTAGTTAACTGAGCCGACATGCATCCTTCTTATATTGTTCATATTAATGTTTGATAATGTACACGTATTAATCCTCTATAAGTTCGGGTTCGCTAGACGAGTCGGGTCTCGGGTTCGGGTTCCGTTCAAGTTCTTGCATCTACATAACTCCTTTGTTGGTATTATACATTATTATTATATTATTATTTATTATTTGTAATTTACGAGTATTACTTCTTCTTCTTCTTCTTCTTCTTCTTCTTCTTCTTATTATTATTATTATTATTATTACTACTACTAAATATAAGTTTCCCTAAAAAACCCCCTACTCTAACCCAATTGCCAAACACCCCCTCCCTCAACCCTACTATATAACCGATACTTAACACCCCCTACCCTTCTTCCTCTCTCTCTCTCTCTCTCTCTCTCTCTCACCGGAGCTGCCGCCCCCCCCCCCATTTCTCTCTCGTAATTTCCGACGACACCTTACGCCGGCCACCGTCACTCTTACCTAACCCTAACCATCACCACACTATGCTTCTTCCTTTCCTTACCTATCCACGGCCACCTCTACCCGTCACCGGCCACCGTGGCAGTCGTAACGTCGCTTCGCATCGCACGGGGTTTGTTTGCATAAGATGCGATTGGTCTTCGTCGCACGTAGTTTGCTTCGCATAGACGGAATTTCGCACGGGATGAGAAATCCCTAATTCGCACGGGATGCAAAATCCCTCATTCGCACGACTTATTTCCAGATCTGGTTCACGTAGGGGTTTTCAGATCAAGTTGTTGACGGCTGGTTCGGATCTTGCGGGGGATAAGGGGCCGACTGACGGATATTGGGTTCATTACGGGTCTGGTGGTTCAAGCCTTAGTACCGCAGGTCTGGTTCGGGTTCTACTTTGGCCGGATTTGTTAGGACTCGGGTCTCGTTGAACCCCGTTTACACTATTTTGCTATTGTTTGCATTTTGTCTCTTCGCAACTGCTGTTACTATTACTATTATTATTAGATTTTTTTTGTAGCTTGCTTATAGTGATTCGTTTATGTTGGTTTGCTTCGGGTCGTGTGGTCATTTGTTACTAGATCTGAGATGGAAACGAGATACGAAATAAAAGAAACGAATATTAATTATATACATACCTTAAATATCGGATCTTGAATAAAGGGAAAGATGGATGAATTTGGAATTGTTGGTACAGGAGATTTATGTTGTGTGTAGGTGTGTAAAATGATTGGAATGATGATGATAGAATGATAAGGATGGGAATTCTAGGGTTTAGGGGTTTAAATAGGCAAATCCCAAAGGCTTTTAGGCCCAAATCATTCTCTAGTCCATTAATCATTTTTACCATTATCCACTATCTACATATTATGTAATTAATTTAATTAACGTTTCTCGACACGATAAATTGAAATAAACCAACTTAGTTTATTTATTATTTATTGGAACTAGGGCGTTACAAGTCTCTCCGCCTTAAAAAGGTTTCATCCCCGAAACCTATCTATTACATAAACAACTGCGGGCAGAACTTATGCATCTCCTCCTCTGGTTCCTATGTCGCATCGGATCCCTTGCGATGTTTCCAGATCACCTTAACTAAACGGATAACCTTTTGACGAAGTTGCTTATCCTTACAGTCAACAATTTTGACTGGCTGCTCGACATAATTCAATTGCTCATCTACCTCTATGTCCATTAACGGCACGTGAGACATGTCGTGTGCAAGACACTTCCTTAAGTGAGAAACGTGAAAGGTAGAGTGAATCCCTTCCAATTCTGCAGGTAGATCGAGCTTATACGCCACTTCTCCTACACGAGCGATAATCTTAAACGGTCCAATATACCTTGGACTCAACTTTCCTCTCTTTCTAAAACTAACGATGCCTTTCCACGGCGAGACCTTAAGCATCATGTTGTCGCCAATGTTAAACTCGATCGGTCGTCGTCGCTTGTCAGCATAAGACTTCTGACGGTCTTGAGCAGCTTTCATCCTTGCTTTGATTTGATCAAACCTTGAGGAGATTTCTTGCACCACTTCCATACTACCAATCTCTTTCTGGCCAATCTCTCCCCAACATACAGGAGTTCTACAACGTCTACCATACAACATCTCGAAGGGAGGCATAACAATACTCGAATGATAGCTGTTGTTGTATGAGAACTCTGCTAAATGAAGATGATCATCCCAACTTCCTCCAAAATATAACACGTAAGCACATAGCATATCCTCAAGGGTTTGGATAGTCCGCTCAGACTGCCCATCTGTTTGAGGATGATACGCCGTGCTGATATTCAATCTGGTTCCCCAAGCTCATGGAACCTCTTCCAGAATCGGGACGTGAAACGGGTATCTCTGTCAGATACGATCGATAATGGCACTCCATGCTTCGTTACGACTTCTTTAATGAACACATTCGCTAATGTTTCTGACGAGATGGCCTCTCGTATAGGCAGAAAGTGATCACTCTTAGTTAAACGGTCCACAATCACCCAAATGGTATCATGATTCTTAGCTGTACGCGGTAGCTTAGTTATGAAATCCATAGTGATGTTTTCCCATTTCCACTCAGGTATCTCCAAAGGCTACATCTTTCCATACGGTTTCTGGTGTTCGGCTTTAACTTGCAAGCAAGTCAAGCACTTACCGACATAATCAACCACTTCGTTCTTCATACCAGGCCACCAGTAATCATTCTTCAAATCTTGATACATCTTATTAGACCCTGGATGAATCGACTATCGCAATTTATGAGCCTCGTCTAGGATTCGAATTCTGAGATTCCCATGGCGCGCGCCGACCACATTTGATCGAATCTGATCTTTACGCCTATTATCAATCAGCTCAGTCTGTTGCCCATAAATCCTCTCTTTCTTCATTAACCCTTCTTCTGCCAGCACTTCTGCCTGAACCTTGCTGATTCTAAAGAGATCTGTGTAGACAATCAGTTTGTAAGACTTCACAGTCGCTAACACTTCCTCATTCTTCCGGCTAAAGGCGTCAGCAACTACATTAGCCTTTCCCGGGTAATACTTAATTTCACAGTCATAATCTTTAATCAACTCTAACCATCTTCTTTATCTCATATTCAACTCCGTTTGCTCAAAGAAGTATTTCAAACTCTTGTGATCCGTATAGATGGTACACTTAGTACCATACAAGTAACGTCTCCAGATCTTAAGAGCATGTACGACAGCTACTAATTCTAAGTCATGCGTCGGATACGTACATTCATGAACTTTTAATTGCCTAGTCGCATAAGCTATGACCTTTCCTCGTTGCATTAACACGCAACCTAACCCTTGATACGAAGCGTCAGCACAAACCACTAAATCCTCGTTACCATCGAGTAAAACAAGAATTGGAGCTTGCGTGAGCCTCTTCTTTAATTCTTCAAACGCCTCTTCCTGGAACTTACCCCAACTGAATACCACAGTCTTTCGGGCCATATTGGTCAACGGTGCGGCTATCTTAGAGAAACCATGAATGAATCTCCTATAATAGCCAGCTAACCCTAAGAAACTACGTATCTCAGTCGGGTTTTGCGGCGTTTTCCAATTCTTTATCGCCTCAATCTTAGCTGGGTCCACAGTAATCTCTTCAGGATTGATTATGTGACCTAGAAACTGCACTTCACGCAACCAAAATGCACATTTCGAGAACTTGGCGTACAGTTTCTCTTCCTTTAAGACTTCCAATACTTCTCTCAGATGCTTAGCATGATCAGTCTCGCTTTTCAAATAAATCAGTATATCGTCGATGAAAACGATAACCGACTTGTCTAACATCGGCAGACATACCTTTCATCATGTCCATGAATGCCGCGGGAGCATTCGTTAGACCGAACGACATCACGAGGAACTCATAGTGTCTATACCGCGTCCGAAACGCTGTTTTAGGAATGTCTGCCTCTATCACTTTCAACTGATGATAGCCCGATCGAAGGTCTATCCGCGAGAACCAACTAGCACCTTGTAATTTATCGAACAAGTTGTCAATCCGTGGCAACGGATATCTATTCTTCACTGTAAGCTTATTCAGCTCATGGTAATCAATACACATTCTCATACTTCCGTCTTTCTTCTTCACGAACAACACCGACGTGCCCCACGGGGAAACACTCAGTCGTATGAAACCTTTGTCGAGGAGTTCTTGCAGTTGGTACATCAATTCTTTCATCTCGAATGGCTCAAGTCGGTAAGGTACTTTCGCGACAGGCTGTGCTCCTGGTACTAACTCAATTTGAAACTCTACCTCTCGTTCTGTTGGCAACCCCGGAAGGTCCTCAGGGAACACTTCAGGATAGTCACACACTATTGGAACATCTTTCACTTCCTTTGCCTCCGCCAAAGCGTCGACAACATACGCCAGGTAGGCACCGCACCATCGCCTTAACATCTTATCGGCTTTTATCATCGAAATGACATTAAGCCCCTTACTTTTCTTATCACCATAAACCGTCACTGTACCACCATCCAAGGACTTTAACCTTATTAACCTACTCTTACATACTATCTGAGCCTCAAACTCAGACAACCAATCCATTCCCAAAACCACATCGAACCCTCCTAAGGTCATTACATAAAGAGTAACAGGGAATTCACGTCCCTCTAGTTCTATCTTAACGTCGTTAACCATTCTCATTATTCTAACAGAGGTATCACCAGCCGTTTCTACCATAAACGTTTCAGGCACACGACTACATGTCATTTTAGCTAACTTATAGAATGTTACATCTACAAAACTTCTATTAGCACCTGAGTCGAATAATACGGAAGCAGAAATACCATTTACGAGGAATGTACCTGTCACAACATCGGGAATCTGTTTGGCTTGTTCCTGAGTCAGCATCTAAGCCCTTGTCTTCGGCCTGTTCTTCTCAACCTCTCTCTTCCCACTACCTCCAGCTTCACCCTCAGTGCATTCTCGAGCCATATGACCTGTCTTCCCACATTTTTAGCAGGTGGATTTTGCGTTACATTCATGAGCATAATGCCCCACCTTCCTGCACTTAAAACAGACATTTGACCCAAGTCTTCACTCTCCTCCATGAGGCTTCCCGTATTTATGACACACATCGGTACCAGCAATCCACTTACATTCACCACCATGAATTTTCCCACAAGTCTTGCACCGTTTTCTTTCCCACACCTTCTGTTTCTTGTCTCTCGGGTTCTAAAACTGAGTATCGTGCCTTTTCCCATGATTATCCCACTTCTTATCTTTCTTCACTTCCACCACAACATCGTCCACCGCCAAGTCATCATAAACCATTTCCGCCAGTTTGACCGCAGAGTCAAAAGTAGTAGGTCTATTTGCCTTGACCAGTGTGCGGAAATTTGTGGAAGTCCACTGATATAAAACTTGATTCTCTTAGCCTCAGTATTCACCATCTCGGGCACCAGTCTCGACACACGGTTAAACTCAGTAGTGTACTCATGGTGTGTCATCTTTCCCGCTTCAAGTTTAGAAACTTCATCTCCACTTTCTCGACCTCAGTATCAGCACAGAACTTCCTCATTACCATCTCTCTCAGATCATCCCACCTCATAGCCTTAATCTCAGCAGCAGACTTTCTTTGTTCAACAGTTTCCCACCAAAACATAAACTCATCGGCAAATGATTGGGTAGCGATGCCCACCGCTTGGTTGGGACGGCACTCGCTAATGCGGATAACCTTATCCATTGCGGTTATCCACTAAAGAGTAGCGATTGCATCACCAGTACCAGTTAGCTTAGTTTGGTCACAACCTTTGAAGGTTCTGTAGTTGCAACCACCTCGGCCTCGCTTACCTCTATTAACCTGCACAGGAGGAGCTTCACTTGATGCCTCATCCTCAGTCTCGGCATCCTTCTTACTACTCCCCCCAGTCTTCTCAACAGTCTCAGCACGGCTTCCAGTAGACTTGTCTGATTGGAGATTCTTCATTGCAGCTTCAACAGCTTGAGTAATCGCGGTTTGAATATTAGGATCTAGCTGATACTCTTCTTCTCTAACAGTTATGCTTCTTTCTACACTGGGCTCAGTAGTCGGTTCCTCGGATGTTACTTAGTTAACACGTGGCCTACCACGGCGTCCCTTACGTCCTCCTTGTCCAGTAGTCTTAGTACCAGCCATTTGAATTCTAAAGGAAAAACACAAACATCATCACATGAGGAACTATTTAGTACAAGGATAGTAAGGCTGCAGGTAATAACAGTGGCCAGCTGGATTAGCTGCTCACGTTACCCTCCGTGTCCTATACACTTCCTTTCATGAGTCTACTTGTGCTCGGTTCTACTTAAGGCAGTTAAACAGTCAAACATTTCAAATATAAGCAAACAATTCTATCTCTAACAATTCATATAAACCTCTTACTTATCCCTACGTTATATTTAAGGAAATTCACATATTAAGCTTGCTTGAGTGACACATGGAATTCTCTGGCTGGCATCTTCTTTCTTTCTTCTTTTCGTCCCATTCTCTGTTCAAGTTTAAGCATGTAGGATGCTTATTCTCTCGAACTTATGCTCTGATACCAACCTGTAAGGCCCCCGACCTAGGTGCCCTACTTTCACGCTGGTTGGATTTACTCATTCGCATAATTCGTAAGATCAGAGTTAATTAAAACATTTCGCGAAAATATAAGTCATTCTTTCATACATATCATAAACATCTTGTCTTAAAATAACATAACATAAGTCTTAAACATAAAACATAAATGACACGGGTGTTCTCTCTTCATAGCGATGTCAGTCTTCCTCTTATTGCCACATGTCCTCATCAAGCAACTTGTCTCATTCTACTTGCCTGCGTGAATACTAAAAGTCAGTTACGCTGAGTGAGTTCCAGTTAATTAACATACATTACATTCGCTTACTTACCAATACGCGTCCGAAGATACGTATTAAAACTTACCTGTTCATCTATCATTCAATCATACATACATACATACATACATACATACATTCATACATTCATTCTTCTCACTGACTACATTCCTCGGATACTATAAAGATCCGGTCCTCACATACCTTGGATATTATAAGGGCCCGGACCCTACATACCTCGGAATTAATAAGGATCCGGTGTCCTACATACCTTGGATATCCTCATAATACAGTCCCTACTTACCTTGGATATTATAAAGGTCCAGTGCCGTACATACCTCGGTAATTATTAGGGCCCAGTGCCCTCTAACATACCATACCATTCTACCTTCGTTACGTTTCTTTCTACTTTCTTCAATCATAACTAATATAACAACCACGTGTATACTAGTTAAACAATCCATATCATTCACATTCATACGCAAACATATATCTAATATACACTTACCATTTAAGTTAAGTGTATGAATCTAAACACATCGTAGTATGCACACAGCCCCGAAAACATAACATATAAAAGGGGCTAGAACTCACCTGGATCCTGTTACGTTCACCGTTAATTATAATTCCCTTCCTAAGCTATGCGCGGCTAAGTGTTTGATAATGTACACGTATTAATCCTCTATAAGTTAACGGGGTTAATTCTTTAGTTAACTGAGCCGACATGCATCCTTCTTATATTGTTCATATTAATTTAATACTCTTAATCCTCATTTATTATCTTTGTTTTGGTATATATTATTCTTATTTCATTAATGGTTCATATTCTTCACGTGTCTATAAGTTAACGTCTTTAAGCGGGTTCGGGTTCGGTTCAAGTTCTTGCATCCACATAACTCCTTTGTTGGTATTATACATTATTATTTATTATTAGTAATTTACTAGTATTACTTATTATTATTATTATTATTATTATTATTATTATTATTATTACTACTAAATATAAGTCTCCCCAAACACCCCCCTACTCTAACCTAACTGCCAAACACCCCCTCCCTCAACCCTACTATATAACCGGTAATTAACAACCCCCCCAACCCTTCTTCTTCCTCTCTCTCTCTCTCTCTCTCTCTCTCTCTCTCTCTCTCACCGAAGTCGCCACCCCCCTCCATCTCTCTCTCTCGTAATTTCCTGTGACACCTTACGCCGGCCACCGTCACTCTTACCTAACCCTAACGATCACCACACTATGCTTCTTCCTTTCCTTACCAATCCACGGCCACCTCTACCCGTCGCCGGCCACCCTGGCAGTCATAACGTCACTTTGCATCGCATGGGGTTTGCTTCGCACAGATTTTGCTTCGCACAAGATGCGATTGGTCTTCGTCGCACAGGATTCGCTTCACACGGAGTTTGCTTCGCATAGCTGGAATTTCGCACGGGATGCGAAATCCCTAATTTGCACGGGATGCGAAATCCCTCATTAGCACGACTTATTTCCAGATCTGGTTCGCGTAGGGGTTTTCAGACCAAGTTGTGAACGGTTGGTTCAGATCTTGCAGGGGATAAGGGACCGACTGACAGAGATTGGGTTCATTACGGGTCTGGTGGTTCGAGCCTTAGTACCGCAGGTCTGGTTCGGGTTCTAGTTTGGCTGGATTTGTTAGGACTCGGGTCTCATTAAACCCCGTTTACACTATTTTGCAATTGTTTGCATTTTGTCTATTCGCAGCTGCTGTTACTATTACTATTATTATTAGATTTGTTTGTAGCATGCATATATTGGTTCGTTTATGTCGGTTTGCTTCGGCTCGTGTAGTCATTTGTTACTAGATATGAGATGGAAACGAGATACAAAATAAAAGAAACGGATATTAATTATATACATACCTTAAATATCGGAGATTGAATAAATGGAAAGATGGATGAATTTGGAATTGTTGGTACAGGAGATTTATGTTGTGTGTAGGTGTGTACAGTGATTGGAATGATGATGATTGAATGATAAGGATGGGAATTCTATGGTTTAGGGGTTTAAATAGGCAAAGCCCAAAGGCTTTTCGGCCCAAATCATTCTTAAGTCCATTAATTATTTTTACCCTTATCCACTATCTACATATTATTTAATTAATTTAATTAACGTTTCTCGACACGATAAATTGAAGTAAACCGAGTTACTTTATTTATTATTTATTGGAACTAGGGTGTTACACTATACGAGAGGCTATCTCGTCAGAAATGTTAACTAATGCGTTCATAAGGGAGGCTGTGGCTAAGCATGGAGTTCCGTCAAAGATCGTATCCAACAGGGACACTCGCTTCACTTCAAGATTTTGGAAGAAGTTCCATGCAGCTATGGGAACAAGACTGAACATCAGTACAGCGTACCATCCTCAAACAGACGGCCAGTCTGAAAGGACTATCCAAACCCTTGAGGATATGCTACGTGCTTGAGTGTTAGACTTTGGGGGAAGCTGGGATGATCATTTGCAATTAGTAGAATTCCCGTACAACAATAGCTATCATTCAAGTATTGGTATGCCGCCGTTCGAGTTGTTGTATGGTAGACGTTGTAGAACTCCTGTATGTTGGGGAGAGATTGGTCAGAAAGAAGTCGGAAGTTTAGAAGTTGTGCAAGAAACCTCTTCAAGGTTCGATCAGATTAAGGCAAGGATGAAAGCTGCTCAAGATCGTCAAAAGTCTTATGCTGATAAGCGGCGACGGCCGATTGAGTTTAATGTTGGTGACAGCGTGATGCTTAAGTTCTATCCATGGAAGGGGATCATTAGTTTTAGGAATAGAGGAAAGCTGAGTTCAAGGTACATCGGACCATTCAGAATCGTAGCTCATATGGGTGAAATGGCTTACAAGCTTGATCTACCCGATGAGTTAGAAGGAATACATTCTATATTTCCTGTCTCTCACTTGAGAAAATTTCTAGTTGATGACACGTCACATGTGCCACTATTGGACATCGAGGTGGATGAACAGTTGAACTATGTGGAACAGCCTGTGAAGATAGTCGACCGCAAGGAGAAGCAGCTTCGTCATAAGGTTATTCCCCTGGTAAAGGTGATAAGGAACACCGTAAAGGACCGGATGCTACCTGGGAAGTTGAAGAGGAGATGCGCAGGTTATACCTAGAATTGTTTAAGTAACATTTAGGCTTCGGGGACGAAACCACTTTTAAGGAGGGTAGACTTGTAACACCCTACTTTTGTAATTAATAAATAAAGGGATTTTTTGTTAATTTAATGATATGTTAATGTTTGATTATATTGGGTATGGATTTAAGAATGGGCTAGGGAATGGGTATGGGCCTTAAGGCCCATAGAATAGGAGTATATAAACTCCAAAAAGTTGATGCACCATATTCTCACTCATTCTATCACCTTCATCCATCCAAACACACTCAAGAACACACACTTTCTCTCAAACCCGAATCCAAATCCGAGTTAAAGGAATGAAGATTTTGTGTTCAACTATCTTCAAACAACAAGAATCACGCCTAGAATCTACGGGTTGTTCCAGTCCTAACCCAACCAAACCCATAAGGTATGTTTCGGTTAAAAAGGTTAAGTGTTTGAAGTCGGGTTGCCATGAAACTTGGTATAATAGTAGATCGGGCTGTAAGATGTAAGAAAAGCATAAACTTGGTGGGATATGGGACGAACAAGTGACATTCGAGCCATGTAAAGCCAGTAGACAAGTTGTACAACCCAAAACCCATTAAAGGGGACAAATCGGGTCATAAGGAAGGGTCACGGAGGAAAATGGCCAAAAATGGTAAAAATAAAGAAAATGATGAATCGGATCGCACAACAAAGAATCGCATCGCAGATGCATGCGATGCGATTTGCTTAAAGAAAATGCGATGCGATTAGAATTCATCATGCGATGCGATTCGTTTAGGAACATGCGATGCAATTCATTGGCATGCGATGTGACTGGTTGCTCCCATGCGATGCGACTGGTTTGCATCCATGCGATGCGACTGGGTTGCGCCCATGCAATACGATTAAAATGTATCCATGCGAATGGTTTCTTATGCGATCCAATAGTTTGTATAACTCAACCCGATTCATTTTTCTGATGAATTTTTAATAAAGGCTTATTAATGAAAATAAAATTTTTCCAAGCTAACCTGGCAGCTCGACCCCAACCAGGGGCTCTGCCCCTTGGACTCTGCTGCCAGGGGCGCTGCTCCCAAACCCCCGTTCGTTAGGAACTTCACTAACCCAGAAGTATGATGAGTTAGAAGTAATTAATTTACACTTATAATTATTACACAGTTAGCCGTGCACAGCTAAGGAAGGGTATTACAATCAACTCAGAAAGAAACCGACTTCAGGTAAGCTTCCATTCCCTTTTCACTGTTATGTTTTTCGGGACTGTGTACATACTCATATGTGTTTAAGTTAATACAATTACCCTAGGTGGTAAGTGTATGCTATATAAATGTCTTTAAAAGATATATGATTGTCGTTGAAGTGATGAATGAATGTAGGAAGGATTAGAAGTACAGTGGTAAACTATATGAATATATGTGTATCAAACGTATGGTTGTATGGTTATTCGATGCAAAAGGGAACCAGACCCTAATAATATCCGAGATAGAAGGGAACCGAACCCTGTTAATATCCGAGGCAGAAGGGAACCGGACCCTAATAATATCCAAGGTATGTAGGGACCGGACCCTAATAATATCCGAGAAAGTAGGGCGAAATGCTCTTTAAAATGTTAAGATATTATGTATGAATTAAATGAGTTAAAACATGAAAGTATGAACGTATGAAACAATGAACGAGTGTAGGTATGTAAGTATGTACGAAAGAAAGATGAGTAGGTTACGCATGTAATATGTATCTCCGGATACGTGTAAGTAAGTATGTGAATTTAATATTGCCTTATTAACTAAAACTCACATCAGCATAGCTGACTTTTAGTATGCACGCAGGAAAATAGGTTAAAGCAGCTGGCTTGAGTGAGACACATGGCATTGAACTGAAGAGGCTGGCATCTTGAAAAGAATGTTATGATGTTATTTTATGCTGTTATGTTATGACAATTTGAGTGTTTGAGACAAAGATTTATGTTTTGTAATATGTTGGTTGAAGTTTTAAGTATTCCGCGAAAGTTTTAATTATCTCTGATATTTAGAACTGTGTTTATGAGTAAATCCAATGCCAAAGTAGGGCTCTCGGGACCGAGTCCTTACACAAAGGTTATAACATTTATGATGTAAAGAATGGCAAGATGATTGTGTCTAGAGATGTAAGGTTTATTGAAAACACATTTCCTTATGATTCTAGCATTGACCAAAAGGAAGATGAAGAACCAGAAATTTTTGAGTTTCCAACATGGTATTATGATGATCAAAATCCACAAGAAAACATAAGCAATATAAATGAAGAGAATGAACCGGAAATTGATACCCAAATAGTGTCATAGACAAGAATATGCATGAAGGTGATGTCATGCAAAATGATACAAATGGTGGCAATTTGCAGCAAAATGAAGGGCCGACCCAAATGACAGAACCCACGGCCCAAAACGAAAACATTGGGCAAGCCAATGTGACCGAACCCACGACCCAAACTGAAACAGAACATGAAGAGCCCGCCAGGGAAAAATGAACACAAACTCGTCCCGCTCGACTTAATGATTATGTTGTGAATCTCCCACCATCTGTTGATCAAGCTTCACCTGAATCTAGTCAAAAATTCAATGGTATACCCTATTGCTAATTTTATTTATTAGGATAAATTTTCTTATTCGCATAAAACTTTTTTGACAGCCATCAGTTTAAATGATAAGTCAAAGACTTTCAAACAAGCTATTCAAAACGAAAATTCAAAAGAGGCAATGAAGAAAGAAATACAAGCATTTGAGACTAATGGCATATGGACTCTTGAGGATCTACCGAAGGAAAAACGAGCCATAGATTCAAAGTGGGTTTACAAATTAAAATACAAGCCAAACGGGGAGATAGAAAGATACAAAGCAAGGTTGGTGGCAAAGGATTTTACTCAAATTAAAGGAATTGACTTCCATGATACTTTTGCCCCGGTGGCAAAACTTGTCACTGTTTGTACACTCTTGACAGTTGCAGTAAAGAAGAATTGGATAACTCACCAGTTCGATGTCAATAATGCATTTTTGTATGGTGATTTGACGAAGAAATTTACATGAAGATTCCACAAGGCTTTGGGAAAGGAAAGGAAACAAAGATTTGCAAGTTAAAAAAATCCCTATGTGGGCTAAAAACGGTGTCCAGGAATTGGTATCAAAAGTTTGCATTTGCTTTGCATGATTTTGGCTTTAAACAATCTAAACCCGATCACTTTCTTTTTTAACTCTCCTGAATACTATTTGGTATTTTGGTGGTGACTAAACCTACAAAATATGATGGTTACAAACTTGAAGTCAGGTTTATTTTTTTAGTGACCCAACTCGATTCGGTAATAGGAATGCACCGAGCCAACCCAATAATAAAACTCGCTTGATAGACATGCTAAGAACAGAAAATTGTGACGATGTACTAAAACTACTGTGTTCCGAGCGAATATATCACAAAAAGACATATAACGGTTAGCAATCCACCCATGGTATTACACATATGTAAGTGGATGCGGTCCCTATAAAGAACCCAGCATAGAATGGTTCGTGTGGGTTGACTTATGAATCTAGAGTAGTTAAATTATATGTGATATGAAATTGCCACATTAACACAGATGGATCTGTGGCGCAATGGTATCGCGTCAGTCTCCAAATCAGAAGGTTGCGTGTTCGATTCATGTCAGGTTCATTCAAATTTTAACAAATCCTTTTTAAGTTACTTTAATTTGCATTTTTATGTCTATTTATTTTATTTTAAATATAAGTTCTATACATAATATATGATTATCGTACAATAAAAAACACAATAACTATTCCCGTCTTGCACTAGTCATATTTATTTTGTAGCAATAATAATCGTGCTAAACACCACTTCGTTTTTTACAAATATAGACGTGAGCATCACCATCTTCGACTGTTTGTAATTAAATGTTAAATAATTCTACTAGCTTTAAACTTATGTATCGCACGGGTAATTGATGAGAATATAACATTTTTTTAGACCAGCGACTTTTTTTTTTGTGTTTAGGTCACCACGCTTTCCAATTTGAAGAGTCTCATTGTCTCACTCCGACCAGACTATATTGACTTAACCGGGCTCATACTGACTCCAGAGTTTGGCTTGGGCGTTCTTCTGGGAAACCATACCGTCAGCTGTCACACAATCGTTGTGCCGCCACAAATGCAGAACTCTGTAGCATAATACACGGTGGGACGAAAACCCAGGTGGGCTCGTGATCTGAATTGATAACCACGCAAGGCCTAGTTCAAATCCATTATTGTCAATATTCATTTAAAGTGACACAAGTGAGGATCGAATTTGAGTCTCCACTAGAGAGCTCAAGCCACTAGAAAACACGTAGGGATAGAAATATAATATTTAATAATTGAATGAAATAAAATGCATAATAAAATTATCATTTATTGTTAATAGATAGACCTTTGCATTAAGATTATTATAAGAATTAAAAGGAAACGCTACGTACGTTTGGCCTTGCTCAACTATGAGAACATGTCACCATGGGCGGACATTATTAAGCGTGGGGAGGGGTTGTGGCCCCCCGGGTTTTCGGTTCAGAAGTAGAATATATAACCATGTTTTTATAGTTATGCTATGTTTTATATCTTTTGTCCCTCATATCCGAAAGCTCATATTCATTTTTTGGGATTTATGTTCTTTATTTGATACAAAAAATTTTTGGTTGCTTTATATGTATGAATTTATGACTAGTTAAAATTTTTTGGCCCCTTCAATGTAACTGTTCAAGTTCCGCCACTGTATGTCAAAACACACTCTTAATTAATCATCAAAATATAACACTATTCTTGAAATTATACAGATGGTGTGGACAACATTTTGTAGAGATGCAAAATCGATAACTTTGTATTTTATATTTAGAGATTGTGATAAATATGAAGAAGATGTTGTGAATGCTTTAAGATTGCATTGTGACGTCTAACTTTGTAATGAATGCAAACCTATTTAAGTTTAAAGTTTACAAACTAGTTTGATGCTGAAAAATAAATGCGAACACTTTTTGTATAAATGAAGCGGAATTTCAGGTGATGAAAGTATTCATGCCGTTTCATTTTCTCATTCCACTCAGGCAAACTAAACGAACATAAGATAGCATGTTTGATTCTTGTCGGGCTTTGTTCCTTTGAACTTCTAATAAATATTCTCTACATAGATGCCCGAGTTTGCATACAAAATTATGACCAAGTAATTCACCTCGATACAAAAGTAAAATAATATGTTTCGAAAACGGGTACAATCATATGATGCATAAACTAATAACATTATGCTTAGTTGTAAGTTGTAAGGATGGATAATATTGTGTTACTGATGTGAAGGCCAATACACTCCTTCCCTTGGACAAGGTAGAGGTGTTGCATGTGCAATGTAGGTTGGATATTTTTGCCCCGGCATCAATACCGATAAATCTGTTGCATTTCTCACTTGTACCTATAACAAACGTTATGCTTCAATGACTTGTACCACACCTAAACTGAAAACAATATAACTTTGCAATTTACACATCGTGAAGTGACTTACATGTAGTTGGGAGTCCAAAAGCTTGTGCATTGGTCTTGGGTTATCGGGCAGGTGGCTGGTTTGTTGAACATTAAAATGAAATGAATCATTTGCTTTGAAGAAGTGTTCAATAATCGCCATAATAATGAACATGGATATGAAGATTGTGGTAGCAAGAAGGCCCAAAGAAATTGACGTCCCGTAGGACTTCCACCAGCCTTCACCAACACTATCTGGTGAAATCTCGTGTAAGTTCGCGTATGTTGATTCTTTACCATCGAGCTTGTCCATATTTGTATAAAACACTCAAAACTTCTCTTTTGAGAGAGCAAAGAGAGGAGGATGAGGGTTATAGAGTAAACACTATGCTTACTATATATTGGATTCGATGCTAAACTTCACTATGAATAAAACCATACAAAAAGTACTCATCTTTTAAGATATAAACTATTATTACATCAGATTTGGCTAAAAGAAAATAAATATATAAAATTTCAATTCAATATTTATGTATATATGTTTAAAATAATATATTATAATACTTCTATTTTAGGTTACTCAAAAAGAATACGAATTTCTCTATTGAGTAAACTGGATTTTCATTTTCTGATACTATTTGTTTGAAATAATATATTTTTTTTATTTAAGAACGCCAAAAAAGTACGAGTAACGCATATCATACTTACTACTAAAATATTAGATTTTTTAAAGAAACTTTGTGTGTACTTTATTTTTTCTAACATTGTTTGGAACTATCCTTAATACCCGAGTGAGTTGTCCTGAGACGGGATGTCAAATATTCATATGCGTCATACCTGACTCCCCGGAAACATTATCAATGAGGAAGCCCACCATTGCTGGAAAACTTCATTAAATCAGGTTTTGAAACTAAAACGATATAGATTCCAAATGTTAACTATCGCTTCATGTCACTATACCAAAAACCAAAAGACCAATTGAAGTGTTACTAAGAATATGTTTTAGATTTTTTATTAATGAATAATGATGAAATAAATAAGGCTTTTGAATGTGGAGAACCACAAGAAAAGTATCCAATTGGTTCTTTTCAAAAGCGATGCAATCTTCCCCTTTTCATTTAACACAGAAATAGAAATGGGTATTTCTCCTTTGGGTCGACCCGGATCCGATCATTTGGGTTTGCTTCTTTTCTTTTTTTTTTTTTTTTTTTCCAATGATCCGGATTTTGCAGTCATATTCATAGTGTTTCTTAGAAAATTACAACAATGTTGCGTGAGGTACAAATAACATAAGTTTGAACCCTTTAATTATCATTAAAACCCGACCCAAGTAATATAGTTGAGAAATTAAAAGGAAGATGGGAGCATAATACATAATCATCCCACTAATACAAGTGAAAGCTGCCATAAAGAAACAAAGTTAAGGCTGCTCCAATAACACCAGGAGTTTATTTATTAATTACTTTCTTTTTTTTAAATAAAAATAATAAAAAATAATAATAATATTTGCTCTTAGGTGATTCACTTATTCTTATATATAACAAAAATAATATTATCATTTTAAATAGACACTATTTGTTATCAATACCTTATGTTAGGTTGACCAATGACCATACCTAACTTCATATCTAGAGAGGGTCAGATGCATTTTGGAGTTTTAGATTGATTATACAATTTTTTTTTTTAAAAATTAGAGGTATAAAACGGGTATGGTATTAGATAATACCCTATTTGAATATCCAAACCTGAACTACCACCGTAATTATTGCCTTTTTTCTAATTTTTTTAGACAAAATGGCAAAAGACGTCCTTTACGTTTGACCTGATTTTCATTAGACGTCCTTTAATGAAAGAAATAGCAAAAGACATACATCATGTTTCAAATTTCTTTCACATTACGTCCTTTGGCGCTAACCAAGTTAATTTTTCTCGTTAAATCTAGACATGTGCAGGGCATGTGAGGGTAGTATTGTAATTTACAAATTATTTAATACTTAAGAGGAAAATAATATATTTAAAAATAAAAGATAATTCTCCCAAACACACACCCTCTCTCTCTTCTTTCTCTCTCTCTCTCTCTACTCCCTTTCTTTCCCTCTCTACCCCATAGATTCCACTGGACCACCGCCGCACCACCACACCTGCAAACACCAACTACGGTGGTTCCCGAAACCCGATTGTTTTATTGGAGGATTAGACTAGATTTTCGGCAACAAAGATCCCACCATCGCCACCACCTCGTTCTGCCACCAACCAACCTCCAGCAACCACCACCATCTACGCCTATCACCGCCACCACACCTATCACAACCACCGCATAGATCCAGATTCGTGAAGCTTCAGTTTATTTGTCTCGGGGATGTGGGAGAGGCGGCGCTGGCACCGGCGACTGCGATGGAGACAGCGGTTCTTGGTGGGTTTTTTCAACCTTCTTGTGTGGACTTTGTTATCTTCTCACCATTTACTCTTTCCTTTCTTTTTTATACCAGCATCTAACAACTCGGAGCCATACAATCTCGTCGGAAAAAAAGCCCCAAATTTCAAACCTTAGTTCTGTTTTAGGGTTTGAATTTTGGCTGGTGCTAATGGCGGTGGTGGGGAAGTTGTGGTGGCGGAGGGTGTTTGATTGGTTATTAGGTGGTGGTGGCAGGAACAATCGGCAGCAAGTTGTGGTTGTTGTTTGGTTGGTGGATGGATTGTAGAGAGAGATGGTGGTGGCTCAGAGTGGTGGTCGTGTGCTAGCAGTTTTGGTGGCTTTGGGATGGCGATGGGGTGTTGGAGAACGATGGCGATGGTGGCCGTGAAATTGAATCAGGTGGTGGTGGCGGCTAGGGAGTGAAACATATGAGAGAGAGAGAGAGAGAGAGAGAGAGAGAGAGAGTTTTGTCCTTTATGCATTTTATTATTTGTTATTTTTAATTATAAAATAAATTATATATAAAATTACAAAAATACCCTCATGTGCAAGGCACATAATCAGATTTAACGAAAAAAATTAACTTGGTTAGTGCCAAAGGACGTAACGTGAAAGGAATTTGAAACATGATGTATGCTTTTTGCTATTTCTTTCATTAAAGGACGTCTAATGAAAATCAGGTTAAACGTAAAGGACGTCTTTTGCCATTTTGTTATTTTTTTATTTCTCTTTTTCCTTACATGATAGAATAATCTACAAGCTCACTCACTTTTTCCTTAGTAGGATAGGGACCCGTGTGTATATATTTCAAACTTCATATATATATATATATAGGTATCCTAAGATTAATGAAATGCAAATCGTATATTTATAAAAAAAAGATAATTTTACTTTAATTATAACACGTTACATAGCTATTTTAATTCAAATACAAAAATATGCAAATAATATAGAGATAAAATAAAAGTTAAAACGTCTTTGTAAGTTATACCATGAGCAACAAAAACACAAATTAATTAAAACTTAATGATATACTGATATAAACAAACAAGTTGTCTTGTGTAATAATTACTAAATTCAACATTCAAGTCATTGAAATATAAAAAAAATAAACTTTTACTGTAATATAAAAAATAAATACTTCAAGAAAAAATTACAATCTATAAGGAATACTTCAACATACATGCAGTTTGAGACCTGAAAATTTATAAAACATATTAGTAAAAATTTGTATAATATTAAATAAAAAATAAGCTTACAAACAAATATCAGGTTTAACTTTTTCATCATAAGTTTCCAATGGAAGATTTAAAACACATTTCACGTTTTTGTAGCAAAAAAATTGATTAGAGGCATGGTAATAATAATAATATAATGAAACGATTAAACGTATTGTTTAGTAGTAGATTAATTAGTGAGTGTAAAAGATTAAAACATGAAATAGTTGTTGAAAAAATGTTAAAATATTTAAACAATTTGTAAATTTTAACATGTAATGACTTCATCATTATACATACATCTTGCTTTTTTGTAAAAAAAAAAATAGAACGAAAAAAGGAAGTCATGAAAGAATAATAACATAACTCGAAACATGGCGGGGGGGGGGGGGGGATAATAATAGTATTTTGGTGTTTTCATCACAAAATTTGTTGCTAAAAATGTATATATGTTAAAGGAAAATCAAACCCGAGTCGACCAGTTTTAGGGTCTTCAGCAACCTGATGATTTTGAAGGATGCAAACTCGGTAAATATCAACGACTTTTTGGAATTTGTTCTTAAGAACTTGCACATTTTTTTATAATTAAAAGTTATTTGTTATGTGTGTTTGTAAAATTACGAAGTTATGAATTAACTTATTAAAATAAACATAAATATATTTTGGATAGATTCTTCCTTAATAGTCGATAACTCAAATCAACTCCATGTCCTAAAAAGCATAGCCTTATCTTTACCTCCACAAGTTGAAACCGCTTTGTATACAGCTAATTTTGCAAGCTACCATAAACATGGACACACAAGTAAATCATCATAGTTACATTAAGAACTATATAACCTTCAAAATGCTCAAAGTTGCATGCATAATGTGTGTATAACATTATAATATAAGTTTAAAAAGAAGAAGATATTTTATCAAATGCACTAACATAATATTAAAATTATCGTTTTTAAATATAAAATTACCTGAACCGTAAATTGCCCAGTGCCTCCTACAACAGGAGTGACAAGAACTACCTTTTCAGACTCCATTTGTGCTGCCTAATAGCACCACAAAAATAAATCCAGAGACATGTTGTTCATAATTAATTAATTAAAAAATAAAAATATTTAAAAAAAAGTAACGTTTTTTTAGAGAACTTGACGTTCTAAGTCCAAAAGTAAGCATAGCAACGGCTTCAAGGTTTTATTAATCTTCAACATGTTTACGGATTTATAATTACCAAAAAAAACCGTATGTTAACCTTAAATAAGAATAACATTAGGTTACAACTATATATCACAAACTTTTATAAATAAATCATGTTACAAACAAATCATAAATCTCTAAAAATATTCTTCCATTTTTCTTTTCTAGAATAAACCGCTGATTGATCTATTACCTCACTTTTTGATAGAATAAAACAATTTTTATGACACCTCCCCCGTAACATTCAAAATCAAATTGCTAATAATGTCAATTATTAGCTGATAAAAATTATGAAGCTAATTATTTCAGTTGATTGACATTACATACATAGCTTTGTAAGAAGTTTGTTGAACCCATTCTTTCTCATGTACTGATGTCCCAAACAACGGTGATTGATATATTGTCAAAGTCGTGTTTTCATTCACAAACCTTCTGAAACGGAAAATATCAGGTTTGAAAATGGTAGCTTGCATCCGTTCTCCTGAAATAAAATAAGAGTATAACAATAAGAAAACATCAATAAATAGTATTGAACAGAGTACTAAATATTATATAGAAACAAAATAAAAAAGATTTATGGTATTACAAATTCATCCTTGAGCACCATCTCAATCAAGCAGTCCTCGTTGGCGTGTTTATTATCCATAATGGTCCAAACTTGTAACACTCTCACCTTGACAGTGCATGGAAAGGTTTTAAGAACATCATTTTCATTAAGCATGGTAAAATTTTGAACCCCCATTGAACTCTATAAGTAATAATACAATAACACAGAATCAGATTTGTAATTAAGTTTGAATGCTATTTATATATGTAAGTAGTAAATATCAGATGACGAACTTATATTGGTGGGATATATCTTACCCTCCTCAGACCCTACCATAGCTCTGTTATTGGTGGGATATACTGAGTACGATGATGATGATGATGATGATGATGAAGAACTTATATTGGTTGTTGACAGAAGCCTCAAAGGCAGTCGATGGAGACAATGTGAAGAATACCTTGTCGAAATGTCGAATGCATATTATATAGTGAATTGGCAGATGTTTATTTTAGTAAAATCTGTTAAATTAGAAAGACTTTTAAATTCAGAATAATTAGAAGAATGAACTTAATATCTAAAGGAATAAATTACGAAAATTCAAAACATGCTCATATCATTTAAAATATACCGACAACTTAATTATTGATATTTCTAAATATAGTCTAATTATAGTCAAACCCTATGATTCAAAATTTAAATATTTCGTACAAAAAATTTGTATTGAAAGTGGAATTTTGGTAATTCTTTAACAATAAGAATGATGAGTTGTGGATGAATGCTATTATGGAAGGGTAATGATGGATATATAATTATATATTAAACTAGATTTTATCCCCCGTATTAGGGGGGTTTTTTACATTATTCATTTTTAATATTTATATATGTATATTTTGATTTTAATTTTATTTATTGTAAGAAAGTTAACAATTAATATACTTGAGGTTTGATGACAAAATGGTTTCACAAATAAATGATATGTTATAATCCGGTTTAAAAGCTATCTGGGTTTGGTGATACTCATTACTCGTTTATTTTCTTTATTATAAAATTGTTTCTTAATTATAAATAATATTTTTTTAAATAAAATAGGATATTAATTTTTAGTATATCCCTATTTTATAGGATTTTCATATCAAATATTTTATGAGATTAATTTTTAATATAATGAGATGTTATAACCCCTTTAAGAGCTATCTGGGTTTAGTGAGACATTTACCTGTGAATTTGGATCAAATGTGTGAGAAACTTTCATTTACAAATAAAGCAATTTGATGGCTTAAAAGAATGGTTGTTTTCCATTTTTCATTTTTTAATATTTATTTTTTGGATTTTAATTTTCTTTATTGTAAGAAAGTTAATAGCATACTTAGTTTACTATAAAATTGTTAATATATTTTTTTAATTGGATATTAAATTTTAGTATATCCCTATTTTATAGGATTTTCATATCAAATAATTGGTAAGATTAATTTTTAATTTAATAAGATGTTATAACTTGTTTAAGAGCTATCTGGTTTTGGTAAGACACATACCCATGAATTTGGGTTAAATCAATGAGAGGCCTCCATTTAAAAATCAAGCAATCTGGTCGCTTACATAAAAGGGGAGAGACCACATCACAAACATCACGACACGTAGGATTTTAGGGGTTTCATTATATATATTATAGATAATTAAAGAAAACCTACAAAAAGAAATAACAAAAAAAAAACAATTTTAAACTTATCAGTATTATTATAAAGGGTATCTTAATCCAATTTAATAATTAAGGTCATCAAAACATAATCATATGATCTAGAATAAATCGAAACTTACTTTTTGGCACTTCCAAATAGTCTAAATACAATTTAATTATTGGCAATACCAAATATAGTCTAATTCTAGTTAAACTACAGGATTCAAAATTTAAAATTTCCATACCAAAATCTGTTGTGGATGTTAATATGAAAGGAGTAACACTTAAAATCTATCAATTAATTAAAAATAAAAACTAAAAAAAAAGAACATAAATAGCTAATAAACTTACAAACTTATCAATATTATTAGAAAGGCTATAGTTAAGTATTATATGTAAACCCATAAGTATGAGTATGTTCATCAATTATAACTTCATATGAATTAAACAACATGGATAAGAAGAAATAACATCCATAACATAGTTAACAAATCAGAAATATAGTAACAAAAAATTAGACTACCAAAAAACATGATATCATCAACCAAAAGGATAACTATTCTATCGTGTCAATTATAAGTAAGAAGGTCAACTTTAAAATATCGAAACCTAAACTGTCGTCGAACCGGGAATTGAAGCTTCTGCACAGTCCTTCCTTCTAGCTAATCCAAATATAAGAATTGGTAATTTATGATCTTGATTGAATTCCTATGAAAGAAAAATACAATTTCAGAATTACAGAGTGTATTTGAAATAAATTGAATTTATTTATTAAAGAATTGAACCATACTAAATAGATTGAATACAATAAACAAACCTAAATTAAGAAACCAATAACACTAACATAGGGTGAAATTGGAGTCTGCGTTACATATTGAAGATGGATTGCTCAAGAATTAAACAAATCAATCCTTTAGGGTTGTCGTTGAGAGAAATTAGAACTTGTCGATACTATGAATAATCCGATAAACACACTGTACACATCCAATGAAGATAACGATTGAGATAGATGGGATATTAGGGTTATGAAAATAATGATGAAGATTGTGTTTCTTACATGCAGTGTTGTATCCCGGCTAGGCATCAATTATCCCTGATAGTCGCTAGTCGTCGTCCCACCGACTTGTCTTGATTACCCCATTTGTCCAAAATCGGTCAAAATTGAGAATTTTACCCATAAAATTTAGAATATTGGAATATATCCCGACTAATCGCTAGTCCATACTCCACAGTCCAACTAGTGTGGAGCATTTTTTACTACACTAGGTACGGGTTAATCAAAGCTTATTTCTCTTAACTACAAAAATTAATCTAAAATTTCTCCTCGACTTGATTAACAAGTAGCTCAAAAATTTAACAAGGACAATCATAAATTCAAAACTTTAATCCGTCCGAATACCCAAATCTTTGAAAAAAAAAACACCAAATCCTCAACACAAAAAAACAAGCAGCATAACAGATCATAAAAATTCCCAAAAACAGTAATTTTTCATTCAAACCCTTAAGCTTTAATCCTTCCATAGAACTTGGCCTTCTCCTCAGCAGTCTGGAACCGACCATGCCCAAACTTCGAAGACGCATCGATAAACTTAAGCTTAATCTCCTCCATCGCAAGACGAGACGTCTGGTTCAACAAAGTCTGCCTCAAAGTCACAACTCGCTTCTTGGGTCCCACGCAGCACCCCTTAATCAACAGATAATCATCCTTCACCACACCATAGTGTGGAAATCCACCCATTGGTGTAATATCCTTCTCAGTCCTGTTCCATTATCATTCAAAGACCGCATTATTAATAAGTTAAGATACAATTTATATTGTTCTAAACAAAAACAAAGCAATAATTATACCTGTCATATTCAGTGATGGCAGTGTGAGACTCCTGGCCCTCCTTCCCGAGCTTATAAATCTTCTTATTCATTTCAGTACGGTGATGATACCCATTCTGACCGGCTCTTGCAACCGTGAATGAAACCCTAGCCGGATGCCACGCTCCAATACATGCAACCTTACGAAGTCCACGGTGAGTCTTACGTGGCAAACGGGTCACACCCCAACGAGTCACCACACCCTCATAACCCTTACCCTTGGTCACACCAATAATATCAATCATCTCATCTTTCTGGAACACGGCATCAATTGGAATCTGCTTCTCAAAGAAGCTGTACCCAAAGTCAACCTTTTGTGCCACGTCACCACCATTTACCTGGATCTCCATCAAGTGGGCTTTCTTTTGCTTCAAACCCTTCATTTTTCTAATCTGAAAATCAAAACCAAATATTATTATCCGAAACACTTAATCCAACAAGCCCATATTGTTATACGGGATGAGTTAACTAATCAATTACCTGTGTGTGGGCTAGCACACGGATGACATGGCAGTACTTTTTCATTTTTTCCAACTGGGACTGGATTTCTTTCTTGCCTGACTCGTTTTCATACTTCAAGGCGTATTTAGTGAAGGCTTTCTTCTTCGACTTGCACCAGTTCTTGTAGAACCTTCTTTTGACATCTTCACTGAGATGTTGAGCCCAGACTGTATTCAGACTACGAAGACCACGTGGGGTCTTGACATAACCCACAAGCCCGACAACAACCATGGGAGGGGTTTCAATGATTGTGACTGCTTCACATGTTTCTTTCTTGTGTAGTTCTGAGAAAAAAAATATATATAACATACAGATTTAAGTGATTAAAGTATAAGATTAAAACATGTAGATAACTTAAAATTTAACTCACTCGACCCGGGTTTCTCAACTTCTCTAACGATGTGGGTCATTCCAGCTTTGTATCCCAAGAAGGCGGTTAGTCTGCAAGGTTGAGTAGGATTATCTTTGGGGAACGCTTTCACTGCAAAAACAAAATGATTACACTTTAAGCTATATTACCAAATATTTACTAAACAAAATATGCATTATTATAAAACAGAACTGAATTAGCAGAAACAGTGTTTTAAACAAGAGTTCCCATGTTTAAAAACTGAAAATAAACATTTTGATTGTAAAAGGGTAAGTAGAGAATACTAGAAAAAGCAAAAAGCATAATTATCGCTGCAGATATATATATGGATAAGCATATTTAAACCTTTTCCTCTGTGACGAGCAGCCCGCTTCCTAGGAAGAAATCCCAATGAGCCGTGTCTTGGGTGCTCAAATTTGCGGTGAGACATGATACCTTAGCTGTTTTAAATCTGCAAAACTTACAAACTTCATTTTTCTACATACATAAAATTAAAATAAAAAATGCATAAAATAAAATCAAAATGTCAGACAAAGATGTGTGTCCATATTATTCTAGAGATCTGCTTTAGGGCATAAATCATTTTATAAAACTAAAGTACATAATTGAAAAGCATTAAACATTGTAAACCGACTAAAAACAAACATAAACATATTCATTCACTTATTGATGCATAAACATAAATATATGCTGTTCCATACAGGATATACATTAAATTCAAACAAAAACAAAGAAAATTTATCATGTTTGATGAAGCAATAATGATACATATAAACATGTTACATGTGAATTTTGATAAAATCATTATGTTGCTGGCAAAAGTCCGAATGAATCAACAATGATTGTAAGGCATATAAAAATGGACTGCATAAAAAAAACAATTATATCTAATTATCTATCTACCTATATGATTATAAAGCTCACATGATTTTGGTTAACTTCGACAACAAATTATAATGCACATAAACACAAATGTAACACACAAAATAAAAATACATTAAAATTCTGATTTTATGTGAAAAAAAAACTATGAGCTTGCAGCACACTGAGATAATTACATTATGCAGTGATGAAAGAAAATGCTCCAGTACCACAGGCCTATGGCACAATGGTTATTTTGCCAATTCTCAGGCTTATAAGTGTTTCTTAAACCCCACAATAGGATTTGGTAGACAAGCCCTTTGAGATTCAACCTTGATTACTTGTATGTTTTAGGAGACCATTTCATTCACCACACACATATGAGCACAACCAAACATGCTAGCAAACTCAAGCTCTATTTATCATCTCAAAACAATAAAACTACAAAATATACAGTTTAAAAAATATATCCTAGTTGAAGTTAATTATATGCATTCACTTACACGGATATATTTGTTTAAGATAACAAAAACCTATATGAATCAACAATTAAAGTAAAGTTAAAAAAAATATACAAACAGACAACAAGAAAATAAATTATCTACCTCTATAAAATAAGGGCTTTTGAAATAAAAAAACTAATGAAAACATAGTGCGGATACACAGGTACAAAAATAAAAACACATATATTTTTAAATTAAACGACAAAAAATAAACAGAGACTATTGACCTGCAAGAAATGGTAATTGCCAAATTATGCAACGATGAAAAAAATGCTCCCGTACCATAGGCCTATGGCAAAATAATTATTATGCCAATTCTCAGGCTCATTAGTTTTTCTTACCAAAACCACAATGGAATTTGGTAAACAAGCCCTTTGAGACTCAAGCCTTGATTAGTTGTATGTTTCAGGAGACCATTTCATTCAACAAACACAAATGACAACAACCAATATGCTCACAAGATCAAGCTCAATTTGTCATAATACAACAATTATAAAAATAGAGTAAAATAAAATAAATATATAATCATTACAGAAAAATACCAGTTAAAAAAATCATAACTGTAACAAACATTTCAAAAACAGCTTTAAAAATCATTAAAAAAATAGATATCAAATAAAATACAAAAATATGTGATTAGTTGCATGTTTCAAAAGACGAATTCAATCTATATATTATGACCACAACCACCATGTTAACAAGATCAAGCTCTATTTATCTTAAAAAAATCAAACTACAAAAATACAATTATATAAATTATTATTATAAATATATACTATTTTGATTACAAAAATACCAAAAACAATAAGAATAACTGCATAACTCTAACAAACATTTCAACAAAACAGCTTTACAAAAATCATTAAAAATGAAAAAATATATAAACTTACAAATAAAACAGAATTTTAGCAATGAAACACAAACTCTTAACATGCAAAATTATAATAAAAAAAGAAAATAATAATAAATCTAGATCGGCAACAATATTACGTAGAATTTCATTTTTGTAATGAACAATAATAAAAATGAAAACAGATACAAAACTACAATATACACGTATAAATACGAGTGAAACAGCATAGATAATAACTTATGATGATGATAATAATAATAATAATAACAATAAACAGGATCGATGCAAGCACACGAATTCCTTTCAGAAAATCATACCTGAGAGGCTAATTGAGCGAGAGAGAGGAAACGCGCAGCTGATGTGCTTCTGGTTAGGGTTTTTATCACTATGGGGATCATTATTGACCGTCCGATCAACGCCATCGCCAATTTAGGGTTTGGAAGTGGCCCAAATAGCCTCTTTGGGCCTTTGTGGGCATCGAAACAAATTTTGTTTTCTATTTAGTTTTGTTAGACGGGGCCCAAAGAATTTAGAGTTAGTTAGGGACTAGGGTTGTTAATTTTTTATATGGACTTGTTAATATGACACAAGTTTTAATATATTTGGGTTTGAACTTAATGAATTTCGTGTTTTAAAGGCGTCGATCTATTTAAAACTTATTTAAATTCGTGCTTAAACATGTTAAAGGCATGTTATTCTCTTAGTAACCTGTTCAGATTTTTAATTAAAAGAAAATAATATACACTTCTAAAGTCCTAGGCCTAAAGTCATACCTGATGTTATATTGTTAACAGATGTCATGATTTTTTTTCAAGTATGTTATGCATTTATGGTTTTTTTTTTTTTTTTGTTACAAATATTATATGGATTACGTATTAATTAAGAGTTTTGTGTTTGTTTTGAAACATTTTGTTTCATTACACTTGTATCATTCTCTGTTTCTTTAAACAAGTGTTTTAACAGGTCTTAAAATGCGAACCGGTTACTAAGCAGGTTCGTGTTCATGCTTGGAAAAAAAATGCACGATTAGTTATCGACTTTTCGTTTCGTGTTCTTGTTTTGTACCACATGTCATCGTGTCGTGTTTGACACGTTATGACAGACCTAGAGTTAACACAAGATGAAAATATAATTTAAAAAGTAATGGAAATAAATTCACCACTATATGACACCCGGTATAGCCACATATTTAAATAACGTTTTCGAAAGTTAAAAACAAAATCTTAAAAGGTATTTTTAAAAAACGTGCTAGGACCAATATGACGAATGAAAAAAAATAGCAAGATGTCTAATGCATACATTTGGAGAGTTAGGGTGATGTGGAGTGTGACATGAGAGATAGAGAGACGGGAGATAACTGAATCGGATGTGACATTGTTCACGTTTGTCCATTAAATTTTTGTAGGACAAACGGACGGTTTACGAACACTCTACCGAATAAAAATCCATGTCCTTGTTTGTTCATTAAGTTTTTGTCAAGCTAATGGACGATTCACGAACACTAATGTATAAACGAGCACACGAACACTAATGTACAAACGAAAACGAATGAAGATTTATGTCATATAACTCTTTATGAAATAAATTGGGTGTCAGATACTCGAACCTACAAGGTAAATGAATAATAAAAAGAAGTAAACCAAACACTTTACATGATCCATTCATTTTACTACAATAATTGACACGCTTTATTAGAAGAACGTATTAGTTTACAAAATAATATGCAAAAGCATATTATAAAATACTAATACATGCCGTTCAAAAAATAAATACTAATACACGGAACTTATCAGACGAACGCGAACAAATGTAAACGGACGAACGTAACCGGACGAACGTAGACGAACACATTACTGAACGTTCACGAACACTATTGAACGAACACAGCCTCTGTCCCTGTTCGTCTATTAAGCTTACCGAACGAAATTTTGTTTTTCATGTCTGGTTCATTTATTAAGTGGACAAACATAAACGAACTTTCAGTCTAACAGACGGCTTGACATTTACAGCCCTAGATGGCCTTAAATCCTTAGCCCCCAATGAACAAACGAGAGAAGACACACTCAATACAAGGTGCAGAAAAATAAAACAAGAATGCCCAAGGTAGAGTGTTAGGTTAAAATGTTTAAATTTTAGTCTTTACTTAATGATCCATTAGGTTAGTTATCCGTATTACACACGGGTGGAAAATATAAAAAAATGTCATATGTATGTATATGCTATATATTTTAATGAATTGTAAATTTGTTATTTTTAATAACTTATAATGTTATATGAATTGTGAAATAGTATTTTAATGGAATTTTAATAAAAATATGGATAGTATTTTAATGGAAAATATTTTAAGCACCAGTAAAAAATATCGGGGTTTTATTTTAAGCATGAATTTTGACATAATTAAAAGATTTTAATATAATCTTAAATTCAAATTCAAATCACATTACGTAACAATTAATTATTATTTAACTGAAATTTTATTAAAATATGAAAAGTATTTTGAGATACGAAAACTTTTAATGCGAGATTTTGAACTTCAATTTGTTACCGGTTTTTTGTGTTAAATAATATTAAATCATAATTATGTTATTATATGCATAATTATACTTAAATTTAGCACTAATTAATTATAATGAATAATTATGATTAGAATTAGGAAAAGAAAAAAATAACTGCTGACATCTACCAATTTGCAGTTCATTTTCTGATAATTGTATAACACAAGGGCATCGAGAAAACCATTCGCAGTAGCCCTCTTGGATGAAGTTCTAAGTGATCATTTGTTATCACGTTCACTTAAAATATATATAATCAATTGTTTTCGACGAAGACGCAATTCAGCCAGTAGTTCGACCAACCAATCTATTTGCAAAACATACATCTTTTATAATATTTTGTTAACAAAACGTTAAAAGACGAAACTTTATGATGTTGAATTTGAAGGTTTTAACACCTGAGAAACGGGAGATGATCTTTATAATTTGATAATAGTTACTAATTCTCTAAGAGAAATTGATTGACGGCAAGTTGGAGAAAGATGTATGAAAGAGTTGAATGTGGATTAGGGTTTCTTAACAATATGGTTTAAATAAGAGGAATCAAGTGAGTTGCCAATTACTAATTGGAAGGTGGTGACATGGCATTTGGTGAAAACCCTAGAATGATACCATGTAGACAACTTATCTTGCTTTAATATATTAGTAAGATAGTTGATAATGACATAAATAATGTTTTTTTTAACAACAAATTTCATTAAAACCAAAAGAGGTCGAAACCAGTCCACAAACAAGAAGCTAGCGAGCAAAACAACAATTACAAACTCAAACTTTTTTTTCCATTTTCTTAGCCCAAGACTAAGCCCTTTGCCCTACTTTCGATCCCAAGAAACGACATGGATTTAACCTCACCAATTATATTTTCGATCCTGATGTGTATGCTTGAAAAAAATGAAATTGCTCCAAGCAGACCACAAACTCTAACAAGCCACCTTTTCTAAATATCGCTGCCTGGAATGTGTTTATAAACATCAAGGAGATCCACAATAGAAAAAGAAAAATATAAGAGGGGGATATGACATCACATACTTAAGTCTTGCCATAACCCCGGTAAACACATGATCAACAGACTCGGTCGCGGATCAACATAAGCAACAAACATACATTACGTAACATGTGCTACTAGTTGTTTATTAAAGATGATCATGTTGGAAAAACAATGGTTTAAAATTAATTATAATGGTTTTGATAATGACTAATTAAACTAATGTGACTTATTATTAGCTAATCAGTAACGCTATGTGTCACATACATGTCCCTAAACACTTTGATCAATCATCTTTAGTCATTAAATAAGTATGATCGTGTGTCGACTGGTAGTGAGCTTGGCTTCTAGTTTGATTTTGTGGCTATAAACTAAGCCTTTGTTCAATCATTACACTCACCCCTTTTTCTTTTTACACTTTCTCTCTCTCTCTCTCTCTCTCTCTCTCACACATATATATATATATGATTGATTTTTTTTAGAACCACTTTGAGTTTTAAGAACTCGAAAGAACTCAGTGTAAAATTTTTTTTTTAATTTGTTTTGCATATATGTAATATATGTAGGTTACATGTACGTAGAAAAATTACATAATTTTCTACGCATCGAGTCGATTTTGACAATGGTTTAACGAATGTTTAAATTAGTGTAATCACTGTACATATTTATTCTCTCTCCTACTTATTTTTTTAATCAGATTACCACATAATCTAACATATTTAATTAAATGTGTGGTTAAGAATGAGATTCTTAAAGTTCTTAAATCTCAACAAAGTTATTCAAATTATTCCTCCCATATACATACACACACACATTCAAGAATTTCCTCCCATATATATATATATACTAGTAGGAACCCGCGCGATGCGGCGGTGGTTACACTTAACGTGGTACTCGTTTTGTGTTGATCTGTACCGGTTCGATTCTTTCATATATGTGGTGTAAAAAAAACATGCGCGAAGCCCCAACGATGCAACCTTCAGTATCATATTAAAAAGTAGGATTACTATCTTAAAACTTATGAAGTTGTTTGTGTAACTTATTGTTGATGATTGAAACTGAACCAAATAAGAATTTGATTTGGGTTTCTCAATTTATTGGTAGATGGTTAAAATCAGATCTAATAAGAATTTGGTTTGGGTTTCCCAATTTCAAACAACTTCAATTTTTTAGTTTAACTCCTAATTGTTACGCTCAACAGTTATTTTTTTTCGTACAGCCAGCGCCGCATCCAGAAATTAATAATTTGTTCACCACAACTAACCATCGTAAGAGCATTCAGTTTGACATGTAGCCAAAGACAACAGTGAAGGGAGGAAGGGGTGTGGCTTGCACATAAATTAGATTATATCATGCCTAAAAATTAATTGTTTCTAGCAAGCATCAAATCAAAAATTTAAGTCTCTTATTTGACTTTGAAAGTCACTTAGGCGATACAATTTAAATTTTCTAAGAGCAAACGGGCCAAACACTCTATATCGGATTTCCAGTTTTAGCCTGTCCATAGTTCCGGCTTTAGCCCATCCATACTTTGGCAGTAGTTTCGGCTTTAGCCCATCCATTGGAATAGTTCACTTCCAGCTTTAGTCCATCTGTAGCAGAGAAGCCCAATCGCCGATATAAGCCCAATCTTACATACTGACAAAAAATAAACCTAATATTAAAACCTTAAACGCATAACCACAAATGTGTTTGTATGTATAATTTAACCGAAAGTATAATTTATTAGATGACATAGTTAATCACAATGAATCAAAATTGTTTAAAGTAATAAAATATTGCACTCTTAATGTAACATTTGTCAATTTCGGATTATTTTATACTTGTATTCTTAATGTAAACCCAACCCGTTTTGTATCCCGAACCTTTCGATATTATCAAAATGATGAATTGTATGTTAAATATTTGTTTTATAGTTGTTGGAAAAAAACACCCTTTTTCGGTTCTTAAAATTCCCCGAAAACGCTCAAAACGAACTCCAGGGACTAAAACTACCAAAATGGAGACTTGAATGACCCATTTGTAGTTTGTGCTTTCTTGGGTCTATAACCAACCCATTTTCATGAAACACCATTTATGAAAGACCCATTCAACTTACCCTATATATACACCCATCTTCTTCATTTGTGCTTGCTCATTTATTCATTTCTCTCTCAAATTCTTGAATTCTAAGATTGTTCTTCATAAGCTAATCTTTCATTTTAACTAACTTCTCAATACTTAAAGCTTGATGTTACAACATATATATAATATAAACTCCTTGTTTACCTTCGGTCTTTCATTTCTCCGGTCTCGGCCGGTTTAAATGTCGGGCTAGTAAGGCAAGGTTACATGGAGGACTTTGTAGTCCTTGTTTATATATTTAACAAATCTAACCATATAACTTGTTATACTTGCTTAACTTCTACATATTTTAGTTTATTGTTCATATTTGTCAAGTTCCATGGTATTGGGTATGTGGTGACTAGCCTCGGTTTCATCCCGAGTTGAGAACCGAACCAAAAACCGAACTTTTGTTTAAAAGCATTATTGTTAACTTTTTTAATGTAAAACTTGAGTATTATTATTTATAAGTTATTTTACAAGTTCCATGGTAATTGGGTATGTGCTAATCATCCTCGGTCTTATTCCGAGTCAAGGACCGAACCAAAAACCAAACTTTTGTTTAAAAGCTTTATTGTTAACTTTTTGAATGTAAAACTTGAGTATTATTATTTATAAGTTATTTTACAAGTTCCATGGTAATTGGGTATGTGGTAACCATCCTCGGTCTTATTCCGAGTCAAGGACCGAACCAAAAACCGAACTAAACCGAGTTCACTCGCTTAAGACACACAAGTGTGTTTTTAGCCACCAACACTCATATTTTTCTTCAAGATTATATTTTAAATCAATTTTAGTTAATTTCTAAACGTACTTGGCATGTCGGTAACCAACTTGATCTTATAACAAGTTCGAACCGATAAGGTCGTATACTCGCTTAACGAAAGTTAAGGTTCTTCACAATAGAACTACATACTCGGTTAAGTCTATTTTGATTTTATTGAGTTATCTCATAACATTTATTATTTTGGGAAGTTAACTGTGAGCTTGGTCAATTATCTAGTCTCGAACCGACAAACCCGAACACTCGTTTAAACCTCGTTTTGGTAATCTTATAACCAAGGGTTTTGCAATATCGCATTTTAACCCACATTATTACTTAACATAGGTTGAGTAAAAAAAGAAAAAAACTAATGAATAGAATACCGAGACCCGGTTTCGAGTAAACTTATTTTACAAAACTCGTTTCTTTAATTTCTCAAATATTTACATTTTAAATCCTAAATTTTATTTATCTACTTTATTTGTCATGTATTTTATTTTAAACCCTTCCAAGACTACCTACTAACACAAGACCCGTTTAATATAGGTCTTGCTCGTTAAACCGATCTCTCCGATTATTCACGACACTATCTTTCAAGTTACGTGTTAATGTGGGTACTTTTTCATCCCCCATTTTCCATCTTTCGTTTTGGGGGTGGCATTGCATACTTATTCAAATTCAAATGATTTATACTTGAGTCTTAAACCACAACACGTATTGTATATGTTTACTTAAATAAATGCTCGATTTGGTGTTATATGCTTTACATGATTGTGTGCAAATTCTTGAATGCTAAGGCGGGTAGCCTCATCAAAGTATGATCATACGTTAATTCCGAGTATATATGGTATCCCCATATAGAAAGTTGTCGTCAATGTATTCTTATTGACGATTTCATTATTGTCGTCAATGTATTCTTATTGACGGTTCGTCAATGTATTCTTATTGACGGTTTTATTATATAAATTGTTGCTATTATTTATTGTTTTCATATACTAGTTGTGGATTTCATATTATATACTTATTGTCCAAAACTGTGAAAATTGCTCACTAACCTTCGTGTTGACAAACTCTATTTTATGCAATGTTACAGGTTTGATGTTAGCTTGATTGGATTACTTGAAGAAACTTATTATCTTGGCTTTAGGATATTAGAAAATAAAAGAACAACTTATTTGTTTGTCTATTTATTTGGCATTTTGTATGAACAATTGTTGTGTTATTTATGATGATATGGATTTAAATGAGTTGTTTAAATATTGTAACTTTATAGTGTCATTGTGCAATGAGCAATCATGTCGCGCCTCGACATTTCCGCCTTCATTGGTCGGGGTGTGACAGATTGGTATCAGTGCTATCGACTATAGGATAGGTAGTTAGACGTAACAGCCTAGTATAGTTTATGCTCTAGGGTCCCTATACGTGTGCTTATACGTGTTTACCCTACTTGATTGTTTATTGTATTTATTAATTATTTATAAACTTATTTAAAAATCTATCTCATCATAAATGTACACATACACACACTTTCAATAGTATTTTAAGGTATTTTTACCCAAAACAAAACATTAGTTTTTATATTGTGTTTTATGGATCACAAGCTTAACTTGGATCTTGTTGTTTACAATCTCCTTAAAGCTAGGTTCTACAATTTGTTTTGTGACGACCGTAGGGAACGAAACACTTGATTCGATCATTTGACAAAATGATTCCAAGAATCGAAGGTGATTTACTTACCTGGGATGATTGGGTCTAGTGTTGGTTTCTAGGTCAAGCAACTCGAGTTATATGAGCCGACACTTTAAGTTTTCGTATGCGAGCGTTCCGGTCGCCTCCTTATTTTTGATGTTGAAAACATAAAAGCTACGGTGATACGTGGACAAGTGTTTTTAACATCTCGTTGTATCTCCGTTTTATTGTATGTTATTATCATGATTTGAGTCAACAACATGAAAGACGCGGTGATACGTGCACATGTTTGACTCCATATATATTACTTTTACATAAGTTTTTATTGTCGGGATATCAAATCATGGTGGTTCATGTACGATTTTCCCAACTATATATATGTTTACAAGAAGTTTTGTTGTTTTTTTTTCGGAATATCAAATCATGGTGGTTCATGTACGATTTTTCCGACTATATACAAATTTCAACACTTCAAAACGTCCAAATTTTTTAATTCTCGAAACTTTGAAACATATACTTATATATACCTTTTTATCATTTGGTTTATGTATAAAATTTATTTCTACTAACATTCTCATCCTTATGACACTAGGATTCACGTAAAAAAATGGTTACATACATTTTCTATTTTAAACTCAATGCCCTCAAACTCACTACAATTCTTTATAATTTTTAGAATGCCTCCGCTACGACGCCACTACCGCAAGGACTCCAGACGCAAGATGGCCGCTTTAGTAGCCGAACAAGTCGCCGCTGTGATTCCCAAACTCCTAACTCACTTGCAAGCAAACCAACCTCCACCCGTTGTAGCACCCGTTGAACCCACATCCGCTCCCTACTTGTATAAACAATTTACCGGTGCTAACCCAACCAAATTCCTTGGTACGAACTGTGCGACTACCTTGTTGCAATGGTTTGAAAAGATGGAAAGTGTGTTCCGACACAGCGAGTGCCCCGAAGCGAAGAAAACTAATTTCGCTTCGAGCATGTTTGAGGAAACTGTTCTTACGTGGTGGGGTAGTGTTATGCATCTCCAAGGGGCGGAAATTGCCATGGCACTTCCATGGACCGAACTTAAGGAACTCATGATGAAGAAGTTTTGTCCCAAACACGAGCTCCAAAAGCTTGAAGCCGAATTTTGGGAATTGAAATAAGAAAGTGGTGATAATGCCGCTTACTCGCTCCGTTTTCATGAATTGAGCACCCTTGTACCTCATTTGGTTACCCCGCTCGAACGTAAAATCGACAAATACATCGGGGGTTTACCCATGCTAATTCGGGACTCAGTCATGAGTAGCAAACTCGAGAACCTTGAGGATGCAATTACTCTAGCCGGTGCGCTATCAGAGAACCATGTTAAGGCGGGTACCCTAACCATCAAGAAGAAAAGTGATAAAAGCAAAACCGAACCCGCACCTCAAGCCAAAGTTGACCCACCACCTCAAGCCATCAACTACTCAAACTCTTCCTGCCACAACAACAAAATGAAACCCAAACAAAACCACCGAAACTATGCCGTTACCCAACCGCAACCGCAACAACAACCCCAAGCTCCCCCACAAAATCGAAAACCCTATACCGGTACTTTTCTACTATGCAACAATTGTCAACTTCATCACCCATCTCACTTACCTTGTCGCCATTGCACCATTTGTAACCGTTTTGGCCATCTAAATAACTCATGTCGTTCCGCACAACGTAATCAACCCAACAAACCAAGAACCACTCCACAAAACACCCAAAACCGCTTTGCACCTTATCCGCAAAACCATCTTCAACAACCCCGAGCTTGCTTTAACTGTGGTAACCCAAATCATTTCCGCAACAATTGCCCACGACTCACTTTTGCAAACCAAGCCCAAACCGTAACCATACCCTACTATCAAACCCAAGCCTACCAAGTCCAAACTTACTAACCTCAACTTCCCCAACTCAATGCACCACTCATCCAACCCATGCAAGCCATCCAAGCACCTCCTCCTCCACCACCTCATGCACCTCAAGGAAATCCCGGTAACCAAGGACAAGCTTTTATGATGAATGCTAATCAAGCTCAAGTGGCAAACGATGTTGTGAACGGTATGTTTTTAGTGAACGAGCATTTGGCTTCTATATTATTTGATACGGGTGCTGATAGAAGTTTTATTTCATTAAAGTTTGAATCTACTCTTGCCGTACCTCGCACTAAACTTTCTCGACCCTTTTCTGTCGAAGTCGCCAATGGAAATTCTATCACCATAAACTCGGTCCTTCGTAATTGTTCTCTCACTCTTTGTAAGCGTAAATTCTCCATCGATCTCATTCCGATGCAAATGTGAAGTTTCGATGTCATAGTTGGCATGGATTGGTTATCTTTGCACCGTGCCGAAGTCGTTTGTTATGATAAATTCATTCAGATTACGCTTGTCAACGGTAAAACTCTCAAGGTCTACGGCAAAATGTTTCCTAAAAGGCTCAATCTCATGTCGTGTTCTCAATCGCAAAAATACTTACGCCAAAAGTATGTTTCGTTCCTAGCCCAAGCGGTGGTAAAAGACCACAAGGAAAGAAAAATCCAAGATATCTCCAATGTTTGTGATTTCCTCGACGTCTTTCCAGATGATGTTACTGGTCTTCCACCCATTCGTTCGGTTGAATTTCGAATCGATCTTGTGCCCGGCGCAATGCCCGTGGCCAAGGCTCCTTACCGTTTAGCCCCGTCGGAAATGTAAGAGTTATCAAACCGACTCGAAGAACTTTCCGACAAATGATTTATTCGTCCAAGCTCCTCTCCTTGGGGCGCTCCCGTCCTCTTCGTGAAAAAGAAAGATGGCTCATTTCGCATGTGCATCGATTATCGTGAACTCAATAAACTTACTATCAAAAATCGTTATCCTTTGCCACGAATCGAAGACCTCTTCGATCAACTCCAAGGCGCAACGTGTTTCTCCAAAATCGATCTTCGATCGGGATATCATCAGTTGCGTGTTCGCGAATAAGACATTCCAAAAACTGCATTCCGTACTCGATATGGACATTTCGAATTTTTGGTCATGCCCTTCGGGTTAACCAATGCACCCGCGGTATTTATGGATCTCATGAACCGCGTTTGCAAACCGTTTCTAGATAAATTCGTTATTGTCTTTATTGATGACATTCTCATCTTCTCTAATCCAAAGCCGAGCATGAGCATCACTTGCGTTCCATTCTCGAAGTCTTAAGAAAAGAACTTCTTTACGCCAAATTCTCAAAATGTGAATTTTGGCTAGAGGAAGTTCAATTTTTGGGACACATCGTCAACGACAAGGGTATTCATGTTGATCCCGCAAAAAATCGAAGCCGTCTAAGATTGGAAGACTCCGACTACACCCACGGAAATTCGATCTTTCCTCGGTTTGGCCGGACATTATCGGGGTTTCATCCAAAATTTTTCCAAGATCTCTTTGCCCCTCACTTCCCTAACTCACAAAGGACAGCCTTATTAATGGGGATCCAAAAAAGAAGAAGCATTTAATACTCTTAAACACATGCTTTGCAATGCTCCCGCTCTAACCCTTCCCGATGGAAACGATGACTTTGTAGTATTTTGCGATGTTTCTCATCAAGGTCTCGGTTGCGTTCTCATGCAACGAGGTCAAGTTATCGCGTATGCTTCAAGGCAACTCAAGGTCAATGAGAAGAACTACACGACTCATGATCTTGAACTTGGTGCCGTCTTTTTCGCACTCCAAAATTTGGAGACATTACCTTTACGGAACGAAATGTGTGGTTTTTACCGATCACAAAAGCCTTCAACACATTTTTTACCAAAAAGATCTCAACATGAGACAACGAAGATGGGCTGAGTTACTTAGTGACTACGATTGCGAAATTCGCTACCATCCCGGTAAACAGAATGTCGTGGCTGATGCCCTTAGTCGAAAGGTTAATGTCAAATCCGTCTTGCTTCTTAGCGTCACCGTTCAAACCGATCTCCAAGCCAAAATCTATCAAGCCCAACGTACCTCCGTTGACGAAGGCAACATGTACGACGAAATGTCATGTGGAGCCGAGCTTCAACTCGAAACAAAACCCGATGGCTTATTGTATTATCTCAATCGTTTATGGGTTCCCGATCGCGATGACCTTCGTTCTTGCATACTCGATGAAGCTCACAAGTCACGATATTCTGTTCATCCCGGTGCGGATAAAATGTATTTCGATCTTCGTTCTACCTTTTGGTGGCCGGGTATGAAGAAAGACGTAGCAACGTACGTTTCGAAATGTCTTACTTGCTCTAAAGTCAAAGCCGAACATCAAAAACCCTTTGGGTTACTCGAGCAACCACCAATCCCCATATGGAAATGGGAAGACATTGCTATGGACTTTATAAAAAAACTACCCACTACACAAAAAGGCAATGATAGCATTTGGGTGATTATTGACCGATTAACCAAATCCGCTCACTTTTATTCCAATTCGAGAAAAATACTCCGTTGAGCAACTTGCCCAAATCTACGTTCGCGAAATCATGTGTCGCCACGGTTCACCTTTGATTATCATCTCCGATCGCGATGCTCGATTGACGTCTCATTTTTGGCGATCACTTCAAGGAACCTTGGGAACTCGTCTTGATCTTAGCACCGCTTATCATCCTCAAACGGATGGACAATCCGAACGTACGATTCAAACACTTGAGGACATGCTTCGAGCATGCGTACTCGATTTCGGTGGGAATTGGGATTCTCACATTCCTTACATTGAATTCTCTTACAATAAAAGTTTCCATTCTAGCATCGGTATGCCTCCTTTCGAAGCTCTCTACGGTCGCAAATGTCGTTCCCCGATTAGTTGGAACGAAATCGGTGAAGCTCAAATTACCGGACCCGAAATGGTCCAAGAAGCCACCGACTGTATCCACCAAATTCGCAAGAACCTACTTGCCGCTAGAAGTCGACAAAAGAGCTACGTCGACAAACGGCGAAAACCGATCGAATTCAATGTCGACGATCTCATCCTTCTCAAGGTATCCCCTTGGAAAGGAGTTGTTCGTTTTGGAAAGAAAGGAAAACTAGCTCCCCGTTTCGTAGGCCCATTCAAGATTCTTGAGCGAGTCGGAAAAGTAGCCTACCGACTCGAACTACCGGAAGAACTCACCGGTGTTCATCCGACCTTTCATGTTTCAAATCTCAAGAAGTGCTTAGCCGAAGGTAGTCTCCATATACCTCTCGACGAAGTACAACTCAATGAATCAATGATTATGGTTGAACGACCCGTTGAAATCATGGACCGCAATGAAAAGAAAACCAAGCGAAGTCGCATTAAGTTAGTTAAAGTTCGATGGGAATCACGGCATAGCGCGGAGTTTACATGGGAACGAGAAGACTCGATGAAGGAGAAATATCCATATTTATTTACATCATCTTAATTTCGGGACGAAATTTCCTAAAGTAGGGGATACTGTGACATTTGTCAATTTCGGGTTATTTTATACTTGTATTATTAATGTAAACCCGACCCGTTTTGTATCCCGAACCTTTCGATATTATCAAAATGATGAATTGTATGTTAAATATTTGTTTTATAGTTTTTGGAAAAAAAACACCCTTTTCGGTTCTTAAAATTCCCCAAAAACGCTCAAAACGAACTCCAGGGACTAAAACTACCAAAATGGAGACTTGAAGGACCCATTTGTAGTTTGTGCTTTCTTGGGTCTATAACCAACCCATTTTCATAAAACACCATTTATGAAAGACCCATTCAACTTACCCTATATATACACACCCATCTTCTTCATTTGTGCTTGCTCATTTATTCATTTCTCTCTCAAATTCTTGAATTCTAAGGTTGTTCTTCATAAGCTAATCTTTCATTTTAACTAACTTCTCAATACTTAAAGCTTGATGTTACAACATATATATAATATACACTCCTTGTTTACCTTCGGTCTTTCATTTCTCCGGTCTCGGCCGGTTGAAATGTCGGGCTAGTAAGGCAAGGTTACATGGAGGACTTTGTAGTCCTTGTTTATATATTTAACAAATATAACCATATAACTTGGTATACTTGCTTAACTTCTACATATTTTAGTTTATTGTTCATATTTGTCAAGTTTCATGGTATTGGGTATGTGGTGACTAGCCTCGGTTTCATCCCGAGTTAAGAACCGAACCAAAAACCGAACTTTTGTTTAAAAGTATTATTGTTAACTTTTTGAATGTAAAACTTGATTATTATTATTTATAAGTTATTTTACAAGTTCCATGGTAATTGGGTATGTTCTAACCATCCTCGGTCTTATTCCGAGTCAAGGACCGAACCAAAAACCAAACTTTTGTTTAAAAGCTTTATTGTTAACTTTTTGAATGTAAAACTTGAGTATTATTATTTATAAGTTATTTTACAAGTTCCATGGTAATTGGGTATGTGGTAACCATCCTCGGTCTTATTCCGAGTCAAGGACCGAACCAAAAACCGAACTAAACCGAGTTCACTCGCTTAAGACACACAAGTGTGTTTTTAGCCACCAAAACTCATATTTTTCTTCAAGATTATATTTTAAATCAATTTTAGTTAATTTCTAAACGTACTTGGCATGTCGGTAACCAACTTGATCTTATAACAAGTTCGAACCGATAAGGTCGTATACTCGCTTAACGAACGTTAAGGTTCTTCACAATAGAACTACATACTCGGTTAAGTCTATTTTGATTTTATTGAGTTATCTCATAACATTTATTATTTTGGGAAGTTAACTGTGAGCTTGGTCAATTTTCAATTCTCGAACCGACAAACCCGAACTCTCGTTTAAACCTTGTTTTGGTATTCTTATAACCAAGGGTTTTGCAATATCGCATTTTAACCCACATTATTACTTAACATAGGTTGAGTAAAAAAAGAAAAAAAACTAATGAATAGAATACCGAGACCCGGTTTCGAGTAAACTTATTTTACAAAACCCGTTTCTTTAATTTCTCAAATATTTACATTTTAAATCCTAAACGTTATTTATTTACTTTATTTGTCATGTATTTTATTTTAAACCCTTCCAAGACTACCTACTAACACAAGACCCGTTTAATATAGGTCTTGCTCGTTAAACCGATCTCTACGATTATTCACGACACTATCTTTCAAGTTACGTGTTAATGTGAGTACTTTTTCATCCCCCGTTTTCCATCTTTCGTTTTGGGGGTGACATTGCACACTTATTCAAATTCAAATGATTTATACTTGAGTCTTAAACCACAACACATATTGTATATGTTTACTTAAATAAATGCTCGATTTGGTGTTATATGCTTTACATGATTATGTGCAAATTCTTGAATACTAAGGCGGGTAGCCTCATCAAAGTATGATCATACGTTAATTCCGAATATATATGGTATCCCCATATAGAAAGTTGTCGTCAATGTATTCTTATTGACGATTTCATTATTGCCGTCAATGTATTCTTATTGACGGTTCGTCAATGTATTCTTATTGACGGTTTTATTATCTAAATTGTTGCTATTATTTATTGTTTTCATATACTAGTTGTGGATTTCATACTATATACTTATTGTCCAAAACTGTGAAAATTGTTCACCAACCTTCGTGTTGACAAACTCTATTTTATGCAATGTTACAGGTTTGATGTTAGCTTGATTGGATTACTTGAAGAAACTTATTATCTTGGCTTTAGGATATTAGAAAATAAAAGAACAAGTTATTTGTTTGTCTATCTATTTGGCATTTTGTATGAACAATTGTTGTGTTATTTATGATGATATGGATTTAAATGAGTTGTTTAAATATTGTAACTTTATAGTGTCATTGTGCAATGAGCAATCATGTCGTGCCTCGACGTTTCCGCTTTCATTGGTCGGGGTGTGACACTTAACTTCAATATCATTTATATGCCCAAATTACACTTTCAAAATATTTTAAAAATAATCCAGGAAAAACTAATTAGCACGTTTTAAAATATCTGCAACAGATTTATATACTTCAAAATTCCAAACGTAACATTTTAACCAACGGATTGCAATCTGTATTAGCTTCTAAAAAAATTAGTTTGACTTTCAATTATAGTGTCAAACTTTGACTTTTGTGTTCGCTTTCAAATTAATCAATTTGCAGCAAAACTAACTAAAATTTAAAACTATTACCGCATAATATGCAGCAAAACAAATTCATATGCTATATAAATCCTCATTTTTATATTTACTTACTTTCGGTTGTAAATCCATTCCACATCCAAAATTAGACGAACAAAAAAAAACCATAAATAAAGAACAACTGAAATTTCCAAATGGAAAAAATGTTAAACCAAATTACATTTCATACCAATAGAGGTATAGTCAACCACATCATTAACATCAAGTGCTTGAGATGCAGAATCTATAGCTTTGAGCCTGCATATTGATTGTAGCAATGGAGGTGTAGTCAACATCAAACGTCCCCATTTAGCTTCCATTTTTAGTCCTACACATTGAATAATAGAAATTTGAATATAAGAGTTGCATGGTTTGACTTTAAAAGTCAGATTTATCAATAGCCCATCATCATCATCATCATCATCATCATCATCATCATCGTACTCAGTATATCCCACCAATAGCAAAGCTATGGTAGGGTCTGAGGAGGGTAAGATGTAGACAGCCTTACCTCTACTCCGTAGGAATCGAGAGGCTGCTTCCGGTGAGACCCCCGGCTCGAAAGTAGTTTTGTATCAAGCTTTAGACATAAGGCACATAACACTCAGTCATCGGCACACCAACCGATTGGTACATGTACCCTTGTCTTTCAGCTATCAACGCCACCATATGATGCATGATTAACCTTCCGCCACTTTTAACGTTATTTTCACGAGATTAGTAAAATAACGTCAAAATTAGTGCAATTTCACTTTTGCCCACCCGAGGGTTCACACATATATTCGTTATATGCGCGCACCGCAAGTAGGGCTTGATTTATCAATAGCACATGAGATGCAAAATTTGAAAGTTTTTTTCTTTTCGTTACAACTTACTTTTATGTGCGCGCATCGTGTTTTCATTTTCACAATACCTGCAAAGATCCTTATTGAAAAAAGAGCAACATCGGCACCTTTTGTTTATTAAACAAAACTATATCTGGTGTTAACTATATACCAGAAGTAAGAAAATAAATGAGCACATTTGACTTAAGAGGTCAACCCCTCTGCTTTCTAACTCCAATATCAATTCAGAGATCACAAATTTTAGCCATCAACAATATGAAAGATCTTTTATCAATTCTGGATTTGAGAACTACATCTTGATCTATTCTAGCCATTGACAAAATGAAAAATCTTCCATCAAGTTTGGATTTGAGAACTACATCTTGATCTATCCTAGCCATCGACAAAATGAAAAATCTTCCATCAATTTTGGGTTTGAGAACTCAAAAGTTTTGATATAAAAAGTCAGCAATCCAAAACAATACACTTACAGATTCAAGGCAATGCACATGACTCAAAGTAAAGATGCAACTAAAGAGCAATGAGACACATAATTCAAATACAAAATAAATTGATTCAGTAGAATGCACATTATTCAAAGTACATACACAGTTAAAGAATACTGATTGCACATAATTCAAAGATGGAAAGGTAAGTTCCAAATTAATACACAAGGCTTGTTTTAAGATTAAAAAAGAACTCACAGCACAAAATCCACCAGCTCCATTGCCAGCATCCACAATTAAATGAAATCCTTACAGTGACTTTTCTGATAGCAAAATTAAAATAACATAACTGCCCCTTGAAATTATATAAAAAATTAACTAAAATGTTAGCTAAGTAAAAAAAAGAAAAAGAACTGAGCTGAGCTAAATATATACAAATATTTGGGCTTGAATGTGTTTACCTTATGATGGGCAAAATTAATGTGTGAGCGATCTGGAACATTCTCCATTAGAGTATCATAACCATATAATAATGCACGTTGAATCGTCACCATAGAAAACTCGGATTTTTCAAAGTCATCTGGAAACCTAAAATTTCCCATATCAACAAAAAACAACATTCAAATCATTGTTACAAAGTTAGATATTTATTTGTTAGTTCAATTTTGAACAGGAGCCGAATTGGTTATCCAGTTTTCAGTTTTAAACATCCAAATTTGATTCAAACCAAATAAAAATAATAATTATTTAAGTTTTGTCATTTGGCACAATCTTATTTAACCATCCAATTCAATAACAAATAATGGTAAAATAGTAAACTATAAAAATATAAAGTTAAGTTATATAGTCTAAACCGAAAATAGTGAACCGATTTTGAACTCAGTTGCCTATTCAGTTTCAAAACACCTGAACTCGGTTCAGTTTTGAGTGAGAATAATCTTTAAGCCAAGCTGAGGCTGAGAATGTGCAGATATAACTTTTAATAGTATATTTACCTCAAATCTTTGAACTTTCAGTTTGCACAAAAACTGTGACAATAATGATGTTTTTCAACTTTTTGAATAATTCTTATAATTATTGACGGTTATTTGAACTTACCTTGTGATCAAGCAACAAGTTTTCTGGCTTTATATCGTGATGGATGACATGCTTCTCTTGACAGTATGCATTATGTGTAAAGCTAACAACGTACAAAAAAGCTCATAACCAATAAACAGACTTAGAAAAACATATGCGGGTTTAAAAGGCATTTAGAAAAACATAACTTGTATGAGCTTGCATAAGCTTATGCAGGTATTTTGAAGCAAATAGCCCTAAATATACATCTGTTGATTAATATCTGCAATTATAGCTTTTTTACTAAAGGGTAACCTCGATTATCTAGAAAATAAAAGCATATTAAAAAGACATAAATCAAATGCAAGCATACAATTAGCCCTAAACTAAATGAAAGTATAAACCCTAATCTAGTGTGTTTAAGAGGTAGATGTGGACATTACAGTGGTAGCTTGTTGCTCAATGAGATCACGAAGATCCTCTCCGTATCGTGAAATCAGTCGTACAGCCAGAGAACAATGGATGGTTTGGATTTCCGTTTCACTCTTGAGCTGGTGTTGCAGCCTGTACTTTTAAATATCACTTTCAAGATATGCTTGCTCTAATTGTAACGTACACAAATCAAAATCAAATTCGTTGGAATTAAACCCTAACTCACGAAAAATCATAGTCACATATTTATAATCTGAAACGTACGCATTACCTTGCTTTAAGGACGAAACACCATTACAATGAATTTGAAGAAGAAGAAGAAGAAGAAAAGAGTGTCGTTTGAATTTTGAAATAGGATTTGGTTCAGCAAATTCGGTTCTGAAAACCCGTGAAAACCCTATGTAACATTTTTTTTGTTACATGTAATATATGTTGTAACATTTAATACAAAAAGTCAAAACATTAAAAAAATTTGTTTTGCTATTTTTTAATATTTTTATATGTTTTTTGTAGAGAGAAAAAGTTATATTTATGTTAAGATTTTTTATTAACTTTAATTGTAGACCACAAGATTTAATCTTTAATTAAAAACATATGGTTAAAAATGGGTTTCTAGAGTTTTCACAACTCAAGTGAGTTTTTATTTTAACCTAACCCAATATATATATATATATATATATATATAGACACACACATTCAAGATCAAGCAAAGATCAAAGGGCAAAATAAAATAGAATAGTTGTTTACAACTACCACCTTTCTAACTCATGTTATAGTTTTTGTTAGTGATCATTATCATTGTTTTAGTGAGGACTTTGTGGGGATAATCGGATATCACTATGTTTGTTTAGTGAGTGATTAGTGAGAGAGATGTTCACCACTTGTATAGATTAGCGAAACAAAGAAAGTGATTACTACTTTAAACTAGCAATACACTTGGTCTACCGGTGATCTATTCCATTTAAGAGAAATGTCTAGTGGAGTTATTATTGATTGGAGAATAGATAAATGTCCATTTGAACATTCACTATAAATTCCGTTTGTCTTTCTAACCTTTTTACATTCTTTGCATGTTTTGTTTCTTGAGCTCTAAGTGATATACAAGGGATAAAAATTAACTGAATGTTTATAAGAATGACACAACGAAGTTAAATGAGAGGACCAATGGACTTCTATTCATTGATTTATATGTAAACGATATGCTTGTAAAGGTGTTAGTTGGAATAAGACTCCTAATAACTTTAACTCAAAAGTTGAAGATGAAAGATCGAGTCTCACGATGACAAAGAAAGTGAATAATCAAATCAGAAGATGAGAACGCCAAGCTAATCGATGAGATGGCACGATGCGTGAAGCTATGTTAATATATGCACGACTTATCTATAGTTATGCAACGTGTATTTACAACAATGCATAGACATAATTATGCACGTTTGTATTGGAGTTTTTCAAAACAAAAAAAAAAGGAGAAAATTCGATTGTTAAAAGTAAGAAGGAAAATTGGATTTTAATAATCCCAACTTTCTGTTATTGGCCGATAATAATCCCAACTTTGTTTATTTCTACCAGTGGTCCCATTTAAATTTGGCTCTCAATGGCTTCCCGTAAAAAAAACCCAACGGCGTTAAGTTTTTTCCGAATTTCAAACTGATTTTTTAAGACTTTTGATCGGAAGAAAGATACGAGTCAATTGATGTAAAACTTAGTTCAAAATGATACTCCAAACAGCTTAATTTTTGTTAATTTTAAATTCAAACACCCGATTTGAAGCACTAATCAAGCCATTTTAGGTATCATTTCGAGCTAAGTTTTACGCTAATCGACTCGTATCCTCCTTCCGATCAAAAACCCTAATAAATCAGTTTGAAACTCGGAAAAAACTTAACGTCATTAGGTTTTTATTAACGGGGGACCATTGATAGCTAACTTTTTTAAATTTGGGACAACTGGTGGGAATAAACAAAGTTGGGATTATTGTTGACCAATAACAGAAAGTTGAGATTATTAAATTCTAATTTTTCAAGTAAAAAATACAATAATTAAATTAAGGAAAATTGGTTTTTATTGGTCCCAACTATTTCATTTTTGTCGGCGCTGGTCCCAACTTTCATTTTGGCTGGCAACGGTCCCAACTTTCACATATGTTTCTTCCACCAGTCCGTGACTAACGGAGTACTAACTCCGTTATGTTTTTGCTGATGTGTCCATCTGAGTGGTCAAAAAAACGTTACATGGCAGCCATCTGAGTTGTCAAAGACCGCAGAATCAGAAGCCCCTACCGGACTCTGACCTCCCACCCATCGCCGCCATCAAACTCAAACCCACCAACGCGTCAAACCCCTAATTGGGGATTTTCATATCAACATCGCTAGCCATCCTCCAAGATCTGAACTCTTCACCACCAACGCGTCAAAGCCCCCAATTTATCATATACGAATCGGGTTCCTGAATCGGAACACGGGGATGGTTCACCGGAAAAACGGGACAAAGCGATTGGATACGAACTGAGATGAATAACGAATATGGGGGAGACGGCTCGAGAAGATTCAAAACTCCGCAACCATGATGGTGGTGATGCACAAAGATGATGGTGGCCGGCCACCCGGCCGAAAATGGTGAACGTAACGGTGGCCGATGCGGTGTGACGGCGGCCGGAAATGGTGAATACGACGGTGGCCAATGCGGCGTTGGGTGGTGGTGGTAGGGGTGGCGGTGGGACGGTGGTGTGGGGAGGTGGGTTTGAGTTTGATGGCGGCGATGGGTGGGAGATCATGGAGTCCGGTAGGGGCTTCTGATTCTGCGGTCTTTGATAACTCAGATGGCTGCCACTGTGGCTGCCACGTAACGTTTTTTTTGACAACTCGGATGGACACATCAGCAAAAACATAACGGAGTTAGTACTTCGTTAGTCGCGGACTGGTGGAAGAAACGTATGTGAAAGTTGGGACCGTTTCCAGCCAAAATGAAAGTTGGGACCAGCGCCGACAAAATTGAAATAGTTGAAACCAATTTTCCTTAAATTAAAGAGAACCAGCTACTTGATTTTATGGTATATAGTTTTAACTAATAAAGCATAGAGGTAGGGTAGTAAAGCAACCCGCAAGCCCAAGAAAGACACCTGCGGGCCATCAACAGTATCCGCGAGAAGACATCCGCGAACCGAAAACTCCGCACAAGAAAGAAACAATAAGAATTCTTACTTAGGAAGGGAGAATGGTTATAACAATAACCTTCTAGAAGATCGATAAAATATTCCCTGACAAGGACATTTACCTCATTCACGAAGAACAAGAGGTGATACAGCCAATGAGAGAGAGAGAGAGAGAGAGAGAGAGAGAGAGGGAGAGAGAGAGATGGCTGGACACTTGGTAACAACCATGCACATGGTCAGCTGTCGCCTCCAATCAGAACATGACACGTGTCCATTTAGATAAAAAAGGAATCTTTTGGATAGAGACAACTCCAATTGCATTCCCCCATCTCTGCTATAAATAATTTATCATCATCATAAGTTATTCATTCACATTCCTTACATTACATCAATCACGTAAGTACTTTCTCTCTCTACAGAACTGCACTTATTCTCATGCCGGAGGGTGGTTACGGGAAGATCCCCCATCTTGTCCTTTCCGTAACAAGCTCACGGTGGTTATGTTTTGTAGGAGATCAATTGGATTCTGTTTGGATTCTAGCTCATTTGTACCTACTTATTGACCCAATTACCCTTACCTAGTGGAAATATAGATCAGATCTTATCAGATTAGATCTGTGTTTCTTCATAAAGTGTATAAAAAAGTTATTTGTTTTCTAAAATTGGTGTAATAAAAAGCTATTTGTTTTCTAAAATTGGTGAAACCATATAAGAAGCGGATGCTTGATTTTAATTCCTTTAGTTTGGAATAATCTAATCTAACTTTACTAATTAAGATGATGTGGCAATCCTATATTCATTCTTGGTCTAATCACTATTCTCATTCATTCTACCTATTTATGGCTTATGGGCAAAACCATTTTGTTAAATGGGTTTTAATTTTCTTTCTATCTTTCATCTCATTCATATCTATCCATGGGTTATGGGTTAAAATAATTTTGGCAAAAAAGTTATAATTTCCTTTATAATTTTCTAATTCCTCATCTTATTTATCCTACATATCCATTAGTCATGGGCCAAAACAATTTTGGCAAATGAGTTCTAATTTCCCTTCAAGTTTTATAATCTCTCACCTCATTGGCCAAAACAATTTTGGCAAATGAGTTATAATTTCCCTTCTAGTTTTCTAATCTCTTACCTCATTCATTATAGCTATCCATGGGTAATGAGTTAAAACAATTTTAAAAAAAATGTTGTATATTGTTGTAAACTTGTAATGGTTCAACTCATTCTAATTTAAGATTATAGACTTCTTACTATTTGTAGTATATATTTTATTTTCTTCTTACTTTCAATTTTGTTCACTTATTTCAAGAAAAAAAAAACATACCTTATTTATTTTTATTATTTGACAAATCCCGTATAATACACGGATTTAAAATCTAGTGTCATATATACTAATGTACACATAAAAACATAGCCATTAATTGCTTAGAAAACATTATATACTAGTATGTTTAGTTTCACAAGTCATTATTAAAACTACAAATATAACAAAAGTTCAAGACGTGCTCCTCGTCTACGTTCTTCCTTAGTTCTTGATCTTTACACCAAGCTTCGCCACGCCCAAAATTTTTGGGCCGATGATTCGGTCGTGTCGGTGGTTCGATTCGTATCGGTGGTGACCCGCTCTTTTTTATGTTTTGTTTAAACAGGTTTTTATTATTACAAATAGCCACCTCAATTTTGAGTTTTATAAAAACAAAGTTTTTATTATTCGATTACTATTTTATAACTTTTGTCTATGAAAACTGCGAGGTTTTATAAAAAAATCAAAAGAAGGGGTATTATATTTAAAAAAAATCAGTGGTGACCGGTAGCATTTTGAAAAAATACATCGGGGTGACTGCGCTTAATACCTATAAAAATTTTCCGAAAAAATCACAAATTACCCTACTAACGGAAAAATGACAGTGACCGGGACAACCTCTTGTCTCCAAAGAGTTGCTCCCCTGTTTACACCTATTCATTTGTTTTACCCATGGCAATTCAATGTAAGGATTAGTATAATGACGTGTAGCCGTTGTAAGGTTGTATGCTATGGTGAGGGGCATCGAAGCCCCTCCACAGCGCCACGTCAGCGTCACGTCATCGCCTCGTAAAAAGCCGGGGCATCGAAGCCCGTCCCGCTATGGTTTAATGCCCCTTGGGCGTCCCAATATATATATATATATGTATGTATGTATGTATGTATGTATGTATGTATGTATGTGAGAGAGGAGAGAGAGAGCTCTACCAATTGCGCCGGTCGTCCTCATGCCCGCCCCCCCCCCCCCTCCGCGCCCGCCTCCACTGCGCCCCCCAACGGTGTTCCAACTCCAACGGCGCCCTTTCTCCCCCCTTGAAGACGCCCATAGTGCATAGTCTAAGGAAGCAAGAATGCTTAGCATATCAATGAACGTGAAAAGGCGAGAATTCAACATGCCAAATGTATTTTTACGCTGCTAGCGGGCGTAAAATACACCCATGTTTGGTGGCGTAAATCTTGAGCATACACAAGGAGGGGATGGGGTATTTTATGCACAATTTCACCACCGCCAGTTGGATCTCACACTTCTTGTACCTGTTCAACATCATCATACTTTCAAGTTATATAATATTTCACATAGTTACAACCACATATAAACCACAATAACTAATAGGGGTGAGCAGAAAACCGAATTAACCGGATTAAAACCAAATTAACCAAATCGAAACCGAATTAACCGTAAAAACCGAACTGAAGTATTAACCGACGGTTAATTTTTTGTTTTTTTTGAAAAATCGAAATTTAGGTTTCAATTCGGTTATTCATTTTTAAAAAACCGAAAAAAACCGAACCGAACAGATTGATGATGATAAAGATTATCAAGATGATGAGGAATGGACTAAACTTTTAAGATAAATAAAATAGATGATGAACGAAGATCGAGACTAAACTTTTATTGCTTTTTAACTTTTAAGCTCTATTTAGCAACTTTGTATTCGTATAATTCTATGTAACACGTGCCTATTTTTGTTTTTTAAATTCAATATATATGTGAATTGTGGTACTCTAACACGTTCTTATACAAACTTAAAATAAGTATTTTCATTTTTTATTTTTTTTTGCAATGCCAACACATAATTGAAAAAAAACCGAAAATCACCGAACCGAAACCGAAATTAACCGAAAAACCGAAAATCAAAAAACCAAAAACCGAACGGTTTGCATATTCAAATAACCGATTACGTCGGTTTCGGTTTAGGTTTCGTCTAATAACCGAACCGAACGGAACCGTGCTCAGCCCTAATAATTAATCATCAAACTTGTTACCATCATAGATATCGTCTTGTAGTATCACAAACGAATCAATAACACTACACATCTATTATATAATCAGTGACGGATCTAGAAGAAAAGTTCAGAGGTATCCCATTTTTTTTGGAACAACTAGTAAGCTAATTATGCAAACAATTTATAGTCAGCTGATCAATATGGTTTTTGAAGGTTGGAAGTGGGTGCAAATGATAGCTGAGGACTAATTTTGCAAACAATTAATAGTTAATGCATTGTTTTGAAAGTTGTAGTTTGGGGAAAAAATGCATATAGCAGGTTTCGAATATGCACGAGTAGATTTTAAGCAATTCAAAGTGACGCTTGCTAGCAACTCCAACACTTCCAAATGACATTATTAAATTGTTAAACATAATATACATGCTGGTTTTATAAGAATACTAAAAACCTGAAATACTTACACATCGTCGACAAAGCTGAGGGGTAACCCGAATTATCCCTAACAACTACCTAAATCCGTCTGACCGCCTCTGATTATTACAACTTGTAATACATATTTTGACATTTTTAACCCATTTACATTCTAATAATTCTCCATTAACTTGTGATTTCATTTCTGTTCATATAAATATTATATACTCCATTGGATTCTTCCTCTCGTTCTGAACATTGGACGCTCAGCCATTTCACTCACGTCTGGACACAAGCACAAACTGGTGTTTTCCTCTTGGGTAAGGCTCAAGCCCAGAAAGAATCTTTTGTTCCTATCCTTTTAGTCAAGTAAACTACCGCTTTGAGACCGAGAGGATTTCTAATAGTTGAGAGAGAGAGAGAGAGAACTACCACTCAGTGTCGGCCCTACTTCTTTGTTGACTCAAGTAAGGGCTTGAGGCCACAAAGTTATTAAGGCCCCATATTCTAGAACAAAACTAATATATACATGGTTAATTAATAGGGATTTTTCATATTTCCTCTTCCTAAACAATAGAAATTACATATTTCTTTAAAATACAAGTTTTTAATGCAAAATGTACAATGCTCTTTAAGCATGGTTTGGAGAAATATGTAATTTCAAAGTTTAGGAAAGCGAAATATGTAAATGCCCCTAATAATATGCACATAAGCAAATTGTTGTATAAACTATGCTATATGAATGTGTTAAATCAAAATCATTTTATTTAGTATTGATGAGTACAATATATACAAAGTATAGGAAATATACATGAAAAAGATGACAACGTTAAAATACACTCAAGGAGAATAATTGATTTTTATGTTATTACTAAATAAATTTGAACTAAAATGTTATTTTTTTGGAGGGAAAATGTTAATAAGTTATACACTATTAATTAAACTAAAGATACTTCAAGGCAAAAAAATTGGCACAATCTAACAAATGACGTAGCACATGCTTATATGGAAATTTCTCTAATGTCTCTAGAATTCCAATCGTCAATTTTGGAAAGAGGCAATGGCCAATTCTTCATCTTTTTAAAAGACTAGGAGTGTATTACTTGCTCTTGCGATTTGCGAGCTATATTATGTGTAACGTGTTTTGGTTCTTTTGGAATTGCCGATTGCGATTGACTCAGAATTTTGCATTTTTTTTATTTCAGTTTGTCGACTGTTAAGTTTTATACTTTATACCGGTCACCGAGTGACCGAGGTCTGCAAGTGTTCTTTTGAATTTTGCATTTGGACTTCGATTTGGATTTGCCCTATTCATATATCATTGGATTTGAAGTAAGTAATTATTACTTTATAATATGTAATATACCAATTTTTATATGTAACACCCCGTAACCGCAGCGAAAACGTAAACGGGATGCAACAAACACATCTGATATCAACGACATTGCTTATAAAGAAAACACCACTACAATAATTTAAACGTATTACATTGTTCCGAGTTTCGTTACCGACTAGGCGTTATCACATAAGTTTTACTAATAGTACGTTAACATGTTTAATACAAAATATAGACTCTTAAGCTTCCACAAAATAGCACACATCATCAAGCACGTATCACTCATTCCAATTTGGGTGTACCTAGAAAGCATGTAAAGGAAACAGGTCAACTACGAATAGTTGGTGAGTTTCACTAATTTAAATAAACCATGACAAATCATTTTAATAATCATAAATTAACGATGTAATTATGCTGAGCCTACAAGTGAAACCTCTGTTAACCCAGAAACACATTTAATAACCTCTGGGGACACTGTTAACCCAGAAACACATTTAATAACCTCTGGGGACACTGTTAACTCAGAAATACATTTAATAACCCCTGGGGACACTGTTAACCCAGAAACACATTTAATAACCTCTGGGGACACTGTTAACCCAGAAACACATTTAATAACCTCTGGGGACACTGTTAACCCAGAAATACATTTAATAACCTCTGGGGACACTGTTAACCCAGAACACTGTTTCGGGTCTTACAATATTAGCAACTCAGACAATTACCATCTTAATACATTACCGTACGATTCCCGTACAATAAACATTATATAAATACATTCATTTCCATGCGATCGGCATGTACTTAAACACTTTGATAAAAACATGCTTTCCGCCCCGGGAAAATATTTAAAACAGTTCAATAAAAAGGGGCTCGTGAAACTCACCTTTTCGTGAGTAAAGATGTAATACTGTGCGCGGCTACCGGTCCGGATCTGTAATACGATCCCTAAGTCGTTACTACACAATTTCTATTAATATAACTTAAATTCGTGTTAACCGGTACGTCTGGGGACACTGTTAACCCAGTACCGTACACGATCCGGGGACAATGTTAACCCCGAAACACTTCTCAGGACTTAGATTGTGATATCACTTAGAGTTCTTTAGTCAAAATTACCATTAGTTTGTTTTTCTCGTTTTGCGTGCCTAGCACGGTTAACCGTCTTTATGTTTCAAAAATGAGTTTGGTCACATACGACCCGAAAATAGTTGTTACTGATATTTTAATTAAAGTGGTGAAATTAGAGCTCGGTTTAGACACCCCGTTTGGCCGCGGGGCCCGTCTCCGTCTTTAATATACCGGAAACTGCTAAATCGGGTAAAATTACCCAAATCATCCGAATTACTTTCGGATGATTTATTTTTACTTGATTAACTTAGTTTCATGAAAATAGTCCATTTTTAGAGTTTTTATACATCAGTCAGCTCGCTTAGGCGAACTTTGCCGGTTTACACGTTTTAAGCTTTAAAAGTTTGTTTTTATGTTCTGTTTAGCACAAATAATTATCCGTTTAGTCTCGGATCTTGAAATTTTGCACAAATCATTTTTTGACAGTAAGGAATTTTATAAAAATATTTCCAGAATTAATTTTTTTATTTAACATTTATTTATCTATTTTTAAACGTCATTTAAACACCAAATATGTTGAAAATACCAAACGACCTTAGAAAAATCCCAAATTTTTCTGGGATGACTCCTGCCATCCACATAGTTCCCAGTAATTTTTCCAGAACCAAAAACTCATTTTTCATTCCATTTTCACCAAAACCGAGCTAGAAAACCCTAGAACTCGTTTTACCGAAAAGCCTACTTAGACTTCTCCAATGGACCTGAAATTTTGTGTGTGACTTTTATATGTTATAAAAAGCTTATCTGAATTTTTCCAGAATATTTCATGATGTTTAGCTATTTTTCACCATTTTTAGCCAAAACCGAGCATTAAATTCACCAAATATTCATCCTTTATCCAAAAATAACCAAATTTTCACAGATCTCATATTTTCATTTGTAGATAATCTCTGTGAAATTTCATGTCCCAACTCTAAGTCTACCACAATCTGTCCAAATCACACAAATCATACGAAAAACCGAACTACCTTGTGTTTCTAGCTTTAGATCGCAAAGATCTTGCTTTCTAGCCTTTGCTAGCAACTAGATATAACACCTACAAGCACAATAACACCACACCAAGCAAGTTATACCCACAATCAAGCCATTTCTTTCATGGTTTCGGTTAAGACATCAAAACAAAGATTTTAACCGTAAAAATTCGTTTTTGACTCTTGTAACTCCTTTCTTGGACCAAGATCCCTTGTATGTCTAGTATACATCACTTGATCATGCAAGAATCGGTTTCATCTCGGGTTTCCACCCATTTTTCATTTGAAACTTCATTCTCTTGCAAACAACTCAAGATTATGGAATTAACACCAAGATTTATGCAATTACCTTATGTTTTCTTGGTATAAATCCAAGGTTCTTAGATGAATATTGAAGAGTGTTGAGAGAAATGTGGAGTTAAAGTGTTAAAAAAAGAAAATGATATGTTTTTGTGCATCAAATGGGCCGATCGGTCCATGTATGGTGTGGGGTGGGGCCCACATCTCAAACCTTGGCCACACATTCGGATTGTGTAATACGGATAATGTTGTGGATAATCTGGTTCAGTTCGTTTTTTGGTTAAACGCTTAATTCGGCTTAAAACGAGGCTAAAACGGTCGTTTTTCGGCTTAAAAATAAAATTTATATAAAACCGATTTAAAAACTTTAAAAACTTAAACCATGACATTTATTGACTTAACATATCATATTGTCGGTAATTGTGCATCTTTTTCAGCTTGATCGATCGTCTCTTGCTTGGTTTGATATTAAAGGTTTCGTTTAACGTACCGACGTACCATTAAATCGAAATACTTTTTCTGTGCTATAACTCACTCATCCCGAAGCTTTAATACTTCGTAAACCTTACTAAACATCATATATTTCGTCTATAATGTAATCCCCGATTCGTTCGGGTTTCAATAACCGTTCATCGGTTAATCGTAATTCCAATACGACTAGCTATACATTCGAGTATAATTCGTACTGTGAATCTTATATACTCGTATAAACACATTATAATTCATATATTCGGTATTAAATAACACGTAAATAGTATATGCCGGCTAGGGTATACCTGAATTTGCCGGAATCGTTACATTCTCCCCCCGTTACAAAAATTTCGTCCTCGAAATTTTACGCGTCAACTACTTCCTTTTGAGGAAATAGGTGGGGGTATTTCTTCCGAAATTCGTCCTTTCGTTCCCATGTATATTCTGGGCCTCGTTGCGAGTTCCACCTAACTTTGACCAACGAGATCTTATTGTGTCTAAGTTGCTTGATTTTCCCGTCCACTATTTCTATGGGTTCCTCTACGAGATTAAGCTTATCGTTTAATTGGACACCCTCTAGTGGTAACACCGATGTCTCATCCGACAGACACATTTTCAAGTTCGACACGTGAAACACGTTGTGAACTGCACTTAATTCATCAGGCAGTTCTAATCGGTATGCTACAGGGCCGATTTTCGCAGTAATGTCGAATGGTCCGATGTATCTAGGGGCCAACTTCCCCGCCTTTCCAAATCTGACTACTCCTTTCCAAGGTGATACTTTCAAATACACTTTATCACCTTTCTCAAATGATAACGGTTTTCTACGGGTATCGGCATAACTCTTCTGCCGATCCCGTACGGCCTTCAGATTGTTCTTAATTTCAAGGATTTTGCTGGTCGTTTCCTGGACCAGATCTGATCTAATAACCTGTGTGTCGCCCACTTCAGTCCAGCAGAGTGGTGATCGGCACTTCCGTCCATACAATGCTTCGTAAGGTGCTGCCTTTATACTGCTATGGTAACTGTTATTATAGGAAAATTCAACGAGTGGGAGATGTTGATCCCAATTTCCCTTAAAGTCCAGTACGCATGCACGAAGCAAATCCTCCAGTGTTTGGATGGTCCTCTCAGACTGACTGTCGGTCTGAAGGTGGTAAGCTGTGCTTAGATCAATACGCGTTCCCAGCGCTTCTTGTACAGCTTGCCAAAGATTGGAGGTGAAATGGCTATCTCGATCGGAGATGATTGAGATGGGTATCCCATGACGAGACACAATTTCATTTATATAAATCTGCGCAAGTCTTTCGGTGTTATAATTATTTCTAATCGGAATAAAATGTGCCGACTTGGTTAGTCGATCCACGATTACCCAAATTGCATCGTGTCCACGGGACGTCTTTGGGAGATGTGTCACAAAATCCATCGTGATTTGCTCCCATTTCCATTCGGGAATTTCCGGTTGTTGTAACATCCCCGAGGGTTTCTGGTGCTCCGCCTTAATCCTCGCACACGTCGTACACTTGCCGACGTATGTGGCTATATCCTTTTTCATACCCGGCCACCAGTAGAACTCCTTCACATCCTTGTACATCTTATCCGATCCCGGATGTATGGAATATTTCGATTTATGCGCTTCGTCCATGATTAATTCTCGAAGGTCATGGAGGGTCGGGATCCAATCCGAATTTTGAAATAGAGAATTTCGTCCGCGCGCTGTTCGAAATTCTTCTCGTTACCATAAAGTCCCTCTTTTACCAATTGTTCCTCTTTCAACGCCTCGCGTTGAGCGACTCGAACCAAGTCCGAAAGGTTCGACTGGACTGTCATTTCCAGTGCTCGCACTCGCAATGGCTTAACCCGATCCTTTCTACTCAAGGCATCGGCTACGACGTTAGCCTTGCCGGGGTGATAACGGATGTCACAGTCATAGTCGCTTAACAACTCGACCCATCTTCGTTGCCTCATATTCAGTTCTTTCTGATCGAATATGTGTTGCAAACTTTTATGATCGGTGAAGATGGTGCACTTTGTACCGTAGAGATAATGTCTCCAGATTTTAAATGCGAAGATAACTGCTCCTAGTTCTAAGTCATGAGTAGTGTAATTCTTCTCGTGTACTTTTAACTGTCGAGAAGCATAGGCTATAACCTTATTATTTTGCATCAACACGCATCCTAACCCTTTCCAGGATGCGTCACAATACACAACAAAACCATCGTCTCCGTCGGGGAGACTTAAGATCGGCGCTTGGCACAATCTTTGTTTTAGCGTTTGAAACGCCGTTTCCTGCTCTTCATCCCATTCGTACTTTCGATCCTTTTGGGTCAGAAGGGTTAAAGGTTGGGCGATGCTGGAAAAGTTCTCTATAAATCGACGATAATATCCAGCTAAGCCTAAGAATTGGCGGATTTCCTTTGGCGATTTAGGCGCTTGCCAATTCTTAACTGCTTCAACCTTACTTGGATCAACGTGTATTCCCTGATGGTTTATAATGTGACCAAGGAATTGCACTTCTTGTAACCAGAAGTTACACTTGGAGAATTTTGCATACAACTTCTCCTGATTTAGAAGCTCTAAAATTAATCTTAAGTGTTGCTCGTGCTCTTCTTTACTCTTCGAGTATATCAAAATATCGTCAATAAACACGATGACGAATTTATCGAGGTAGGGTTTACAGACTCTATTCATGAGATCCATGAACACTGCTGGCGCATTTGTTAGCCCGAAAGGCATAACTAAGAACTCGTAATGGCCGTAGCGAGTCCGGAATGCGGTTTTTGGGATATCCTCCTCTTGAATTCTAACCTGATGGTATCCCGATCTAAGATCAATTTTTGAGAAATAGCTCGAACCTTGCAGTTGGTTGAACAGGTCATCAATTCGGGGGAGAGGATACCTATTTTTGATTGTCAACTTGTTCAGCTCCATGTAATCAATGCACATTCTAAGGCTTCCGTCCTTCTTTTTCACGAATAGTACCGGTGCACCCCACGGGGAATAACTAGGACGTATAAATCCTTTATCCAACAATTCTTGCAACTGGTTGGATAATTCTTGCATCTCTGATGGTGCAAGTCGGTAGGGTGCCTTAGCAACAGGGCCAGCTTGAGGTAATAGATCGATTCTGAATTCGACCTGTCGGGTTGGCGGTAATCCAGGAAGTTCCTCTGGGAAAACTTGTGGAAATTCGCGTACCACTGGGATATCGTCCACCCGTTTTTCCTTAGGATCCTTGGCCGTCAAGCTCGCTAGATACGCCACGCATCCCTGGCGTATATATTTTAACACCTTGAGGTGGGATATAAACGGTATCATATTGCCCGAGTTCTCACCCTGCACTAATACCTCTTCGTCATCCGACACCCGGATCTTGACGATTTTCTTTTCACAGTTTATTTCTACCTTGTTACGTGCTAACCAATCCATTCCCACTATCACGTCGAAACTACCCAATTCTACCGGTAACAAGTCAATCAGAAAGGATTGTTCGTTCAGAATAAAATGGCAATTCCGAATTATCTGATTAACTATCATGGTTTTACCGTTAGCGACTTCTACGGTGTAAGGTTCTATGGTTTCACTAATTGGAAGGTTTGCAATCGATAGGAATTTAACAGAAACAAAACTTCTATCGGCGCCTGTATCAAATAATACAGAAGCGTAATGATCAGAGACGAGGAATGTACCTGTCACTACGCTGGGGTCCTGGCGTGCTTCGTTCGCCCCCATCACAAATGCTCGGCCTCGCGCTGGGTTGGACGACGATGCCGGACCCGCGGTTTGCCGCCCATTTCCTCCCTGGTTCAGTTTCGGACAGTTTCTCTTGAAGTGCTCTGTGCTGCCGCATTCAAAGCAAGCACGGCTGGTGGTCATCACTTGATTTCCTTATGGGTTTTGTTGTCGGGCTGGTTGGGTCCTAAATGGCTGCGCACGGATAGGTTGCGGTTGTCGGTTCAGGTTGTTCAGGTTTGTCCTACATCTCGGTGCGGAGTGCCCTTCCCTGCCACACCGATGGCACACTACCACCCTGCACTCGCCTCCATGTTGGTAACCGCATTTCCCACACCTGGGAAACGTCCTTGTCTGCGGTTCTTGCCTTCCGCCCGAACTAGTCATGGCGTAGTTCTAGGCAGCGGGCTTAGCACGTTTACCTTGCTGCTTTTCCTGGATCCTATGGTCATGTGTACCCCGCTTTCCCCCAGCGGATTCTCCCGCCACCTTCAGTGACCCGCTCCTTACGAAATCATACGTAACGATACCAGCTTGCGTCACCGCACCCTCATACGTCTGGTGTCCCCCAGAATTGACTATACTCCTTACAACTGGAGTTAGCCCCCAAATATAACGCTCAACCCTCTTCGACTCTGGGGTGACCAACCATGGTACCAATCGCGACAACTCATTAAACCGGTTCGTATAACCCAAATGGTCTGCCCCCTGCATCTCCAGGTTCCACAATTCATTTTCTAATTTCTGCAATTCGTTTTTCGGGCAGAAATGTTCCAGTACAAGAGCCTTAAGCTCTGTCCAAGTCATGCGGTTTGTCGCCGGCTGACCCCGGGTCTGCACTATCGTGTTCCACCATGTCAAGGCATGGTCCGTGAATGTGCAGGTGGCGTACTTTACAACACAGTCCTCGGGGCAGTTGCTGATGTTCACAACTGATTCTGTTTTCTCGATCCACTTAACCAACCCATTTGGTCCTTCAGACCCGCTAAACTCTAGAGGTTTGCACAACATAAAGTCTTTGATCGAACATCCCCTGGATGCAGGAATCGGTTCAGTATGGTTCGTCTCTACAGTTGGCATAGGGCCATTACTGTCCGTAACGACCACTCTAGGCGGTGCGTCATTACTCGGAATCGTGTTATCATTCTGTGGAGGATTAACATTTTGTTCCCCGTCATTATTGGTGGTTGTTTGATTGCTCGGAGGGGTTGGATTGGTCGAATTATTAATACTGGCGGCGATGCGCGATACTATATCCGGTATCGCCGCCTCTAACTGTTGAGCAATCAAACGGCTCACATCTACTTCCGACATTTGAGCTGATCGTTTTGGTGCCATTCTACACATCATCAGAAAATACATATAATTAATACAAGTTCCAATCATAAAACACAACAAACATTCCATTCATTAACAAACATTAGTACATATTACATCCATGTCAGTTCACATACTTTCCTGTCATCATTACATAAGTTAAGTTTTCCTACATAGGGCCTATGTCGGCATCATCTCGACATAACCCACAATGGGTCAGTGCATGAATGATACCCAAAAGTATCTATAACGATATACCCCAAAAGAGACCCCCCTAAGGGCCAGTGGTTGTACTATAACTACCAAGATTCACTCTATGTTAGCATCACCACTAACTGCTTACACAGAGTATCAAAAAGCGGTTCCTGTCTACTCCCATCCTAACACAACTAAACACGGTGGTATACCAACCCCACCAAAACAGCCACCAACACCACCATCACAGCCAGCATAATCCGGATCCGCGTCTCCATCCGGCCGATCATCCACTGGGAGTATGAGCACTCCCTCTTCAGCTGCGAAATCACATACTGGTGGTCCAGTATGCAGTCCCCCAGGTACATCCGCCTCTGCACTCCCACTGTCAAGGAGGCGGTGTGCTTATTCACCTGCTCGGTGAGCACTCGAAGCCATGCCGCCGCGTCCCTTTCCTGCCTAGGGAGACCCCACACAGGTGGAGTCAGAGGCTCGGGCTGGGAGCGGGAGGACTCGCCCCTGCGGGTAGCAGGTCTGGGTGGGGGCGAGGTAGGTGGGACATGCGGAACACTGATCCGCGCCGTGAGGCGGGGTCCGAATCCGGGAGGGACAGGGATGGCCTGTGGTGCGGGCGGGGTAGGGGATCTGACAATCCTGACCGGGGAGGACTGGCCAGAGCTCCTACGACTAGCCTCGCTAGGCTCAGAGCTGGATGATACGCGTAGGCTCCCTGAGTTCCCGGAGCTGACTTCCTCCGGGTCCTCCTCCACCGACAAACTAGGAGTTCTCGACATTCTTACCTGCACACAAGTTAACAAACATATAGTTCTTTCCATAGTGAAAATCATAATCAAATTAATATGCACTTACTTATACAACTTGACCACATAACAATATTATCATATATTTGCACATATGTTGCCAATTTTACCTATTAAAGTCCCCCGTGACTTCCCCTGAATTCCCTCGTGCGGACAAGTCTGTTATTATGTTTCGGACCATAATAACTCACTTGTCCATCCAAGTTCATCCAGACCTTGTCACAATAAATTATTAGTTGATATTCAGATCCTATAACACTTGAGCTACTGGTTATATTTTAGGTATCTTTTAAAGACATCCTAATTCTTTATAACCAATGGCTCTGATACCAAGTTCTGTAACACCCCGTAACCGCAGCGGAAACGTAAACGGGATGCAACAGACACATCTGATATCAACAGCATTGCTTATAAAGAAAACACCACTACAATAATTTAAACGTATTACATTGTTCCGAGTTTCGTTACCGACTAGGCGTTATCACATAAGTTTTACCAATAGTACGTTAACATGTTTAATACAAAATATAGACTCTTAAGCTTCCACAAAATAGCACACATCATCAAGCACGTATCACTCATTCCAATTTGGGTGTACCTAGAAAGCATGTAAAGGAAACGGGTCAACTACGAATAGTTGGTGAGTTTCACTAATTTAAATAAACCAAGACAAATCATTTTAATAATCATAAATTAACGATGTAATTATGCTTAGCCTACAAGTGAAACCTCTGTTAACCTAGAAACACATTTAATAACCTCTGGGGACACTGTTAACCCAGAGAGACATTTAATAACCCCTGGGGACACTGTTAACCCAGAAACACATTTAATAACCTCTGGGGACACTGTTAACCCAGAAACACATTTAATAACCTCTGGGGACACTGTTACAGAAACACATTTAATAACCTCTCGGGACACTGTTAACCCAGAAATACATTTAATAACCTCTGGGGACACTGTTAACCCAGAACACTGTTTCGGGTCTTACAATATTAGCAACTCAGACAATTACCATCTTAATACATTACCGTACGATTCCCGTACAATAAACATTATATAAATACATTCATTTCCATGCGATCGGCATGTACTTAAACACTTTGATAAAAACATGCTTTCCACCTCGGGAAAATATTTAAAACAGTTCAATAAAAAGGGGCTCGTGAAACTCACCTTTTCGTGAGTAAAGATGTAATACTGTGCGCGGCCACCGATCCGGATCTGTAATACGATCCCTAAGTCGTTACTACACAATTTCTATTAATATAACTTAAATTCGTGTTAACCGGTACGTCTGGGGACACTGTTAACCCAGTACCGTACACGATCCGGGGACAATGTTAACCCCGAAACACTTCTCAGGACTTAGATTGTGATATCACTTAGAGTTCTTTAGTCAAAATTACCATTAGTTTGTTTTTCTCGTTTTGCGTGCCTAGCACGGTTAACCGTCTTTATGTTTCAAAAATGAGTTTGGTCACATACGACCCGAAAATAGTTGTTACTGATATTTTAATTAAAGTGGTGAAATTAGAGCTCGGTTTAGACACCCCGTTTGGCCGCGGGGCCCGTCTCCGTCTTTAATATACCGGAAACTGCTAAATCGGGTAAAATTACCCAAATCATCCGAATTACTTTCGGATGATTTATTTTTACTTGATTAACTTAGTTTCATGAAAATAGTCCATTTTTAGAGTTTTTATACATCAGTCAGCTCGCTTAGGCGAACTTTGCCGGTTTACACGTTTTAAGCTTTAAAAGTTTGTTTTTATGTTCTGTTTAGCACAAATAATTATCCGTTTAGTCTCGGATCTTGAAATTTTGCACAAATCATTTTTTGACAGTAAGGAATTTTATAAAAATATTTCCAGAATTAATTTTTTTATTTAACATTTATTTATCTATTTTTAAACGTCATTTAAACACCAAATATGTTGAAAATACCAAACGACCTTAGAAAAATCCCAAATTTTTCTGGGATGACTCCTGCCATCCACATAGTTCCCAGTAATTTTTCCAGAACCAAAAACTCATTTTTCATTCCATTTTCACCAAAACCGAGCTAGAAAACCCTAGAACTCGTTTTACCGAAAAGCCTACTTAGACTTCTCCAATGGACCTGAAATTTTGTGTGTGACTTTTATATGTTATAAAAAGCTTATCTGAATTTTTCCAGAATATTTCATGATGTTTAGCTATTTTTCACCATTTTTAGCCAAAACCGAGCATTAAATTCACCAAATATTCATCCTTTATCCAAAAATAACCAAATTTTCACAGATCTCATATTTTCATGTGTAGATAATCTCTGTGAAATTTCATGTCCCAACTCTAAGTCTACCACAATCTGTCCAAATCACACAAATCATACGAAAAACCGAACTACCTTGTGTTTCTAGCTTTAGATCGCAAAGATCTTGCTTTCTAGCCTTTGCTAGCAACTAGATATAACACCTACAAGCACAATAACACCACACCAAGCAAGTTATACCCACAATCAAGCCATTTCTTTCATGGTTTCGGTTAAGACATCAAAACAAAGATTTTAACCGTAAAAATTCGTTTTTGACTCTTGTAACTCCTTTCTTGGACCAAGATCCCTTGTATGTCTAGTATACATCACTTGATCATGCAAGAATCGGTTTCATCTCGGGTTTCCACCCATTTTTCATTTGAAACTTCATTCTCTTGCAAACAACTCAAGATTATGGAATTAACACCAAGATTTATGCAATTACCTTATGTTTTCTTGGTATAAATCCAAGGTTCTTAGATGAATATTGAAGAGTGTTGAGAGAAATGTGGAGTTAGAGTGTTAAAAAAAGAAAATGATATGTTTTTGTGCATCAAATGGGCCGATCGGTCCATGTATGGTGTGGGGTGGGGCCCACATCTCAAACCTTGGCCACACATTCGGATTGTGTAATACGGATAATGTTGTGGATAATCTGGTTCAGTTCGTTTTTTGGTTAAACGCTTAATTCGGCTTAAAACGAGGCTAAAACGGTCGTTTTTCGGCTTAAAAATAAAATTTATATAAAACCGATTTAAAAACTTTAAAAACTTAAACCATGACATTTATTGACTTAACATATCATATTGTCGGTAATTGTGCATCTTTTTCAGCTTGATCGATCGTCTCTTGCTTGGTTTGATATTAAAGGTTTCGTTTAACGTACCGACGTACCATTAAATCGAAATACTTTTTCTGTGCTATAACTCACTCATCCCGAAGCTTTAATACTTCGTAAACCTTACTAAACATCATATATTTCGTCTATAATGTAATCCCCGATTCGTTCGGGTTTCAATAACCGTTCATCGGTTAATCGTAATTCCAATACGACTAGCTATACATTCGAGTATAATTCGTACTGTGAATCTTATATACTCGTATAAACACATTATAATTCATATATTCGGTATTAAATAACACGTAAATAGTATATGCCGGCTAGGGTATACCTGAATTTGCCGGAATCGTTACATTATACTACAGACTTTGCCCTATTTTGGCCTAATATATAATCTGTTATAGAATCAATAAAGCTATAAGGGTAAGATTTATGTAAACTTGTTTTTTTATAAACACAAGATATATAGTTTCGAATAAAATTTTTTAACTTCATCAACGTCGGTCCCTAGCACGGGCAAAGAAGGAATGGTTATATGGACTTTTTTGAAAGGCCCCCAACTTGATAATTTGCTTGAGGCCTCTGAAAACCTTGGGCCACCATTGCTACAACTAAAAACATAATTATCAAGTTATCACTCTTCGTTCCCCCATTGTCCCTGCTGACTTGACATTCGATCTTAAAACAAAAGCACAACTGAGCATATGCCAGTCGGGTAGATGACATGAAAATATGAAATAACAAATATATAACATAAAATATGTTGTAATAGTGCTTACTTCTTTAGAGTAACCAACTCTCGGTCACACCAAATTTGCATGTAATTTTAAAATTTTGAATTTACTATCGTTTAACAAGTACAAATTTGATACTATCAATCAATCAATCAATCATACCCAGTAAAATCCCACCGACAGCAAAGCTATAAGTAGGGTCTGGGGAGGGTGGGATGTAGGCACACCGTACCTCTATCCAAAGGAATAAAGAGGTGGCTTCCAGAGAGACCCTCGGCTCTAATTAATGAATTTTAAACATCCCAAAATCTCTACAGTTTATATAGAAGAAGATTGCATATGGAAATATCTCAGACTAAAGTTTGGAATAGGCAACAAGGGAAAAAAAAAAGTTTCAGAAGTCTAATACAGGTTCGCTGCTTCTTTGAGCATTCAGGAGGTTAAGGGCTCAAAATTATACAAATGATAAGAAGAGAAAATATGTTTGAAGAATGGCTCAGTAAACTTTGAAAGTTGGATGCCATGCGTTCCAAGTAATAATAGGAAAACAATTCATAGCTCGAAGACTCCACCGGAATACGAGAATTTAGTTACATTTTTGCTTCATTCGAACCCAAAGTCACCGGTCTAAAAAAATGATTTACAACGGTCTGAGTCGTTGTATAAAATGCAACACGCCGTTCTAATTTGAACAATTTTCAAACCCGTTGTAAATAAGAAGAAAACTAGTGTTATTTAATAGACAAAACTTATAACACCGATTTTTAACCATTATTTTAAAATGGTTAGCATCTTCACCCAAATGAAACGTTAGAATCCATTAATATATTCATTAATTGTAACGGTTCTACAAAGAGCCATTCTAAAAACTTAAAACATTTTGCAGATTAATAACAGTTATAACACTAAAGTGTTAATAAAACTAAACCATTTCATTTTAGTAATTAAAATACAAATTAATATTTTTTTACACTAATTATATGTAAACCATTTTAAAAGTATAAAATATTTACACTTGTTTATAAGTTGAAACTGGTTATTATTAAGTAATTTAAAATTTGAAACCATTTATAATTTTTAATAAGTTAGGTGGTAGACCCGTCTACCTACTATAGAGAATTAATATCGATTAAATAATTTAGGTGCAATCATAGCAAAATCATATCAATAAATAGAAAATCACTTGAACTTTCAACTTGTAAACTCCTCTAATCTTTCCAGTAGCTTTCAAAATTCTTCAATCTTTCCACCTGCAAAATCCTCCGTTTATGTTTCTCCTCTAGATTATTTAACATCTCGGATTTTTCGTATTTGTTTAAACTGATTAATTCGGATCTTTCGAACTATTTAAAACTTGTATTTATTGGTTTTTAACTTAGTTTAACTTATTTTATAATTTCATAACTTTTAATCATGCCAAATAGTCCTTAACAACATTTAAAATCGCTTAAAACAGATAAAAATCGCACCTTCGGGAACTACAGGGACTAATTTTGCCAATTATTTCCTATTTTCAATTAAATTGACGAAACTTAAACTCCAAGAAATGTTATTGCATGTCCAATTTTGTTTTATTCTTGTCCAAACCGAATATTGAAAGTTAATTGGTTCGATTTTGTCATTTATTGATTATTCGGTTTCCTAAAATAGTTATTTCCTAATAAACAAGCCTTAACCCTTAATATTTAAACAAGGCATATCATAAAACCCTAAATTATTACTTCAATACCAGCCACCATATCTGTAATCCACGGAATTCCTTTCCCCATTATCGGTTTCTTGAATTTCTTCAAGTTCTTTCATCTACGGTTTGGCTTTGATGTTCAAGACCACTTTGACCTCGATTATCTCTTGTTTCATTCATCGTTTAGGTAAGTTGTCTTTATAAAAAATGTTGTTTTATATCCAAATAACAAAATCCCTCAATTAATTTTATTGATTGATGAGGTTTTGTCGGTCAATTGCTTTCCGACCGGTTTAATGGCATAAAAGTCAATTTTAATGAGTTTTCAATTACTATATCTTTTCATCGGAATTAGCTTTTGGTCCAGAAGACTTTTATTCTCGTAACGAAATTTTAACGCTACTGACTAAAACCCGACTTCTAACTCACTGCTCGGATTCTGGTCAGTACCAGATTGCTTAAACGTTTAATCTATCATAACCGGAAATCTAGACATCCGTTTGGAACGATTCTAGCGGCAACGAGTTCGGTTTTACTCATATTTACTTATCTCAAAGTTTCAGGTTTATTTGAATTATTTTGTTCAACGCACTAAAGGACGATACATTCATTTGTTTATCAATTATTCATATTCTTGTTCACTTGCTTACGCAATAAGGTGAGTTTGATCATTCCTATTTATTTTACTGTTTTTAAACGTTTTGGGGGCATATGCATACCTATTCATATTTTCTAAAATATATATACTCACAAACTCGCAAACATAATCATTGTGTGTATATCAATTGAATGTTATTTGCTTATGTGTTTACATTCTATTATGTTTTGGAGAGGTCCATCATAAGCCTAGCATGTCAGTATGATCATACGCCGTCTTAGTAACCTGAGCCCGATTCGCTTGGCGATGGTAAACCGACAATTTCAGTCAGTCATTGTAGCCAATGCCCATTCACAAGGCAACGGTTAAATGGCACACTAGCATGTCTATGGTTTGTTTATGGTTTGATTGATTATTACTCACATATGTTTGTTTGCGCATTTAACATTTATCATATATTATATATACACTATTACTCACATATGTTTATGGTTTGATTGATTATTACTTACATATGTCAGTATGATCATACGCCGTCTTAGTAACCTGAGCCCGATTCGCTTGGCGATGGTAAACCGACAATCTCAGTCAGTCATTGTAGCCAATGCACATTCGCAAGGCAACGGTTAAATGGCACACTAGCATGTCTATGGTTTGTTTATTGTTTGATTGATTATTACTCACATATGGTTTGATTGATTATTTTCATGAAAATTGGTGAACATCTCACTCAACATGTGTTGTTGACAAACTCTATTCCATTTTCTACGCACATATAGGTTGCCATTTGAATTGAAGTTTGAAGTGATGGACATCTAGAAAAGACTATAGGGAACTTAATGAAGACTATCTTTATTTAAATCTTAATTGGATTATTTGTTTTAACTTATTTGTTTGTGTTATAATATTTGTGCACTGTAATTTGAATAATTAATTTAATAGATATTGCCATTTTATTTATGATAGTACCTTTGAGCTGTGAACAATCGGCTCACGCACCGACATTTCCGCCTTAGGTTGGGATGTGACAGTTATGTATAACATTCTACCACGTCCTCTTCCAAAACCACCTAACTATAGGTTCTTGAATATTTATATTTGTTGGAATTGGTGGTCTTGGAAATATAAGACCTTTTGAACGACCTTTTGTCTGATTCCCTTTCTATATCGATTTCGGACAATGAGAAATGGGAGGCTTTAGAAATGCCAAAAATCAAAGTATGGTAGACAACCCTCCTTCGCGCGGCGCGAAGGAAGAAGGTCTAATCCTTCGCGCGGCACGAAGCAGACCCAGACCAGCCAATTTTGGGTTCGATTCTCGTTTAATGCTAAATCTTTCCCTAAACGACACTAAATCACAAAATTTGAGCAAAAAGTTATTTAATATATTTTTGAATAGTGTCTAGGTTCATTCTCTGTATTTTGATCGATATATCAAAGATTACAAGACCCGATTTCGTCATCAATATGTTATTCGTTTACCAAAACGAGTCGGTTTCTTGTTCTACAAGTTGATTTACTGATTATATAAACAAATCACAACTCCAAACCCTAGATGTTAATGAAATATTGAATTCCCAGCCGTCACATCCATTAAACCGACTATTACACTCTCGTTTTTCTTTATCACTCGAAGTTGTTAACTGATGAATTGTTCACTAATATTCATTAGTTAGTGAATTTAACACTTTTCTAACCTTTGACTCCGATTTCCCATCAACTCAAGTAGTATCCGGGTAAGTTGTTAACTGATGAATTGTTCACTAATATTCACTTGTCAATAACCCCCAATCAATTTCTAAGATTGAGGGGTGTTGACGGGTCACTTTGATTCAAACCTTTTTAAGGATATATTGGTCAATAACTTTGACTAATCAATTTCTCACACTTCTGGTCGGAACCGACTTTCAGTCCAGAAGACTTTTTTTTTCTCTAGATTTTAAGGCTACTGACCAAAACCCGACTTCTGACTCGCTGGTCGGATTCTGGTCTGTACCAGCTCGCTTAAACGTTTATTTCCTCATAACCGGAGTTCTAGACATCCGTTTGGAACGATTCTAGCGGCAATGTTCTCGGTTTTAAAAGTAGTTATTTGTCTCAAAGTTTCAGGTCTATATGGTTTATCTCAAAAAACGCGTTAGAGGACGATTCGTTTATTTTCTCATCGTTTATTCTTATTTTTGCTCACTCGCCTAAACTATAAGGTGAGATGTAACATCTCGGATTTTTCGTTTACGTTTAAACCGACCGGGAATAATTTAGATTTTCATTATTAAACAAAAATAATATATTTAAGTTTCTAATGTTCAATTTATACCCCTCATACTTTATATAATGTCTAAATCCTTATTTAAAACATAAAAAGTTCAATAATGGACCAAATATCAAACTACAGGGACTAAAAATGCAAAATAATGAAACTTTCCCCATTGTGGCCCGGGACACTGCGCGACGGGACCACCCTAGGTGGCCGCGCTGTGCGACGGGGTATCTGCACAGATCGTTTAAGCCTTAGTTCGTTTTCTTGTTCGTTTAAGGTATAAAATCGTTTATTTTTGGCATGTTAGAGTGAATTAAGGTCCAAGTAAACATCATACAATTAAAATACCATTCCTAATTCGTTTTCCCTTGTCCAAGATCAGATCTTTGTGAATAAATCGAAGATTCTTTCCTTAAATCGCATATTCTTGCTTAAACGGGCCAAAAAGCCCATATTTGGTTAGTTTTAGCTATTCTTATATAAACACATCATAATTCCCTGCTGTAAACCTTAACCTAACCCTACTACATCTCCTCCAGCCGTCCTACCTTCTGCCCAGCTCGTAAACCCTTCGGTTTTTGCATGATCGTTAAAGATTCAAGACTTGTTCGTTGACTTTGCTTGCTTTAGGATCTTTGACTTCCGTTTCTCATCAATCCTTTCACTTTCCGGGTAAGTTGTAAAGTGTAAAATTGTTCATACATATTCCCTAGTCAATAACCTTCAATCAATTTCTGAGATTGAAGGGTATTGACTGGTCAATTGTTTTAAAACCCGATAAAGGGTAAAACAGTCAACAACTTTGACTTCTCGTTTTCTCATACTTCTGGTCGGATTCAATGTTCGGTTCAGAAGAATTTTCTTCTCATAATAAAATTTTAAGGGTTCTACCCGAAACCCGACTCCCGACTCGAAGTTCGGATTCTGGTCAGACTCGACTCATTTAAACATTAAAATCAACATAACTAGAGTTCTACTCATCCGTTTGGATTGATTCCAGTGGCATTAAGTTCGTTTTTATTTATAGTTTCATATCACAAAGTTTCAGATTCTGATCATTAATCTCGTTGGACGTGTATTGGACGACTCGTTTAAATCATTAGTTCGTTTGTCGAATTTACTAATCACTTGCCTTCCATCTAAGGTGAGCTTGATCATTCCCCTTTTTATCTACTGTTTTCAAACGTTTTGGGGACATATGCGTATTTATTCATATTTTCTATCTATATATATACACACAAAATCGCAAATATAATCATTGTGTGAATATCAGTTGAATGCTATTTGCTAGTTGCTACATGTTTAATTGTTTACTTGATGACGTTTCAGAGAGGTACATCATATCCCCTTGTCGAGGGTTCTCATTAGTATGGTCATACGACCGTCTTAGTAACCGGAGCCTGATTCGCTTGGCAAAGTTAAAACGACAACCTTAGTCATTGTAATCAATGCCCGATTCGCTTGGCAACGATTTCATTGGCACACACGATTTGGTTATATGCATGTTTGTTATGATTCGATTGATTATTATCACATGGTTGGTTGCGCATTTATCATTTATTATTTATCAACTATATATATATGCTATTATTTAATGTTTCAAAATTGGTGATCATCTCACTCAACATGTGTTATTGACAAACTCCATTTTCTATGCATACGCAAGTTGCTTAGATTGAAGTATGGATATTTAGTCAAGACCATAGGTTACATTGAAGACAAACTTAATTTTAATTGATTGTATTTATTCATTTGAATTGTTTTGTTTTATTTGATTATTGTGTGTTATTTGAATTAAATAATTAATTAGATATTGTCACATTTTACATATGATAGTATCTTCGAGCTGTGAGCAATCGGATCACGCCCTGGCATTTCTGCCTTAGGTTGGGGTTTGACATGAGATTTATCATTCCCCTCTATTTTACTGATTTTATCAAGGTTTGGGTACATATGCTTACTAATATTTATTTTATTATTATATGCATACACAAACTAGCAAACGTAATATTGCGTGTATTCGATAAAATGCTATTTGTTACTTGTTTATATGTTTATTTTATCGCATTCGGAGAGGTCCATCATAATCACATTATAGTATGATCATACGACTGTCACAGTAACCAACGCCCGCTCACATGGCAATGGTCAACTGACACATTAATTGCTCACGGTTTGATTGTTTATTATCGCATTTATTTCGTTTTGCTTATTTACCTATATTATTGTGACTTGAAAACTGGAGATATTCTCACTCAATCTAGTGTCGACAAAATCTTTCTACGCATATGCAGGTTACCAGTTGAATTGAAGTTTGACGTGAAGAATGCCTAGAAAGACCTTAGGAAACATAATGAAGACTATTTATATTTCTATGTTGTTTGGGATAATTTATTGTTTTGGATTGCTTTTGCCATGTTTGAATATTTGTGCACTTTAATTTGAAATAAATGAACTTAATAGATATTGTCATATTTTTATTTTATGATAGTACCTTTTGAGCTGTGAACAATCAGTTCGCACCCTAGCATTTCTGTCGTAGGTTGGGGTGTGACAGATTGGTATCAGAGCCGAAGGTTTTAAGATAGGTCGTTAGAAATGCCCTAGAAATATGCTTAAGTCCCTATACGTGCTTATCTGACTGCCTTATGTGCTTATTATTTGTTTATAGCTTATTTAAGTTAATTATTTTGTTTTATTTATTATGCACACACACACAAATTCAGAGGCTATGTCTCACCTTCAAAATATATTTTTTAAATTCTTTTATTTTTAATAGATTGCCTTTTATTTGGGAAATTCCTTAAGAATTCCCTTGTTTTGTTTTTATTCTCGCACCTTAAAGCATGGGAGTATGACATGTTCGGTAGTAATCGTAAGGGGGAGAGAGCTGTGAGTCGGGCCTTGGCAAAACGGTTCCAAGAACCAAAGGTAAGACGCTATTTCTTACCCGGAGGATAACCTGACCACAATACTCGAACCTATAGGCCAAAGCAGAACAAATGTCATACGATTGGAACTTTAAGTGGTCAACGTAACCGTTTAACGGTTACATTCCTTTTATAAAAACTGAATTCACGGTGATTCGTGGCTAAATTTGGGAAGAAAATTCCAATATTTTATTTTTATTTTATTTTAATATGCTTAGTTGGGTGAAAAATCCATGACAAATCATGGACACTCCAACTATCCATTTCTCAACCCGTTTTGATTTGATATTTGGTTGGAAGTATCACCCGTGGTGATTCACGAGATACTCCAACTACTCATATTTGGATTCGTTAATACGATATATAGTTGGGTCAGTTAAAATGCCATGTAACGCTCATGGGCCGACCAAATCCATTGATTTGATAATTCCTTATTTAGTGGGGTTAGTTAAAATGCCATGTAACGCTCATGGGCCGACCAACTACATTGTGTTGTAACTCATTATTATAATTGGGCTATTAAAATGCCATAGAACGCTCATGGGAGGCCCAATTCACAAAATTTATATTGCGTTATTTAGTTGGGCCATTCAAATTGCCATGGAAAGCTCATGGGAGGCAAAGCTCATGCGCCGCATAACATATGCTTTCCCAAGGGTACTTATGTGTTACATTACAAAACAAACAAATACATATAACATTCAAGCTATACAAATAAAACTAAGACCCTAGCAATAGACACTATGCTTTAACAAACTCCCCCTTGGATGTTGCTAGGTCTTGATCTTCAAACTTGCGTCAATCTTTCATCCCAAAGACTCTCTCCATGTACTCGCGCCTCATATCTTCCCATGAACGTTTAGTTAAGGGCTTCTGGTTGGTAGGAATCGACACACCATCACCTTTATACTGAAACTTCTTCAGTGAAGCCAATCTCACATTCTCTTTGATTTCAAGTTCACGTTCTTTCTCCTATTAATCTTCTTCTTCACCCAACTTGAACCATTTATTCTTCCATACTTGCCCTGTATGAATCTTGTACTTATGACAGATTCTCACCACCTTATGATATTGCATTGCATAATCATAATGCTTCTCATGTGACACTTGAATCTTGCACTTATACAATGTCTCAGTGTCCTTCTCTGAACAATTTATCAATCACATTGAGTCCATGACATCGATAACATCCCACACTCCATCTCGATTCAATACAATCTGAGCTTCACCCCGATTTTCATCATAGTAACACCATCTGAAGTAAACATGAAAGTCTTGTTCCATCGGGTACATCGGGATAATCTTCCATGTTTGTGGCTGCTTGTACCTCCATGTCTTCACAAAATCACCCGTCTTAGGATCTTTCTTTACACGAGACACCTGCAGGAATGGTGTCTGTGGTGTCCAGCTTCGCAATCTGCATTTGGCCTATCTCTTGATAAAATCCCATATCTCTTTCATGAGTTTTTTTTACCAAAATGGGGTGGGTGGAAAATTTATTTACCCAAATAGGTGATTTTGAAAAGTATTTACAAAAATATGTATTTTTAAAAAACTTGTTTATCTTTTTCCAAACCTCATTGGACCAAATGCAATATATATATATATATATATATATATATATATATATAATCTGTATGAAGAATTGATAAAATGAAACGGCATAAAGAAATAATATAAATGAACATTTCTTTATATTTTCACCTTATGTTCCTTTAATTTAATTAAAACCTTATATAACATATTCTTAATCCTCATTTCTTCATCAAACATTAACATAATAAATAATTAAAAAAAAGGAACTGCGAATTTAACATAAGAACATAAGAACTATATAAAGATATTGGTTAGGCCAAACTCGAACCCTTCAAGTCGATTCATTACCGATCTCAATATCAAAATCTCAACTTTATATGTAGTATTCATAAATATTTTACTGCGATGATATAACAAATGATTGACTTTATTAGTTAAATACGAATTTTTGAGACCTAAAAATTCTTGTTTTTTTCTTTTTAACTCCTTTCTTATCTTTTCTTTACGGAAGCCAATAGTTCATGAAGCTAATAAGTTGATAATGTTTTAAAAAAATAGTAACTAGTTTATAAATCACATTTGTCTCCCGTATGAGATTTTAAAATTTATTTAACATATAAATTTGTTTGTCTTATAAAATTAAGATTTATTGTAAATCAGAATAATAGTCCTGTGACAATTATGGATTGAATTATCATATGAATTAGTCCTCGTGAACGGCAGTCATGTGATACGTGACTTTAGAATTTAAAGTAGACGATAGTGTTAGAATAGTATAATACAATGCCTCTTAAAGAGACAAGACGAGACTTATTAAGTTAGAACAACAAGCATATCGTCAAAGGCTTCATGGGCAAGCTACTTTGAACAGCTAACACTCATGAACACCACTCGATGACTGCAATATAGAGAGTAAAAAAGGACAAACCGGTAAAATAGTAAGCTAAGACAGTTGAAGACTCACGAAAGTACATACCCGACGCATGACTTAGAATTAGCAGCTGTAGTACATGCTTTTAAGATCTGGAGATATTACTTGTATGGTAGACGTTGTAGAACTCCCGTATGCTGGGGAGAGATTGGTGAGAAGGAGATGGGTAGTTTGGAAGTCGTGTAAGAAACCTCCTCGAGGTTTGATCAAATCAAAGCAAGAATGAAAGCTGCTCAAGACCATCAGAAGTCTTATGTCGATAGACGGCAATGACCGATCGAGTTTAACGTTGGCGACAACGTGATGTTTAAGGTCTCGCCATGGAAAGGTATTATTCGTTTTAGGAAGAGAGGAAAGTTGAGTCCAAGATATATTGGACCATTCAAAATCATCGCCCGCATAGAAGTGGCGTATAAGCTCGATTTTCCTGCAGAACTGGAAGGGATTCACTCTACCTTTCATGTTTCTCACTTAAGGAAATGTCTCATTGACAACACGTCTCACATGCCGTTAATGGATATAGAGGTAGACAAACGATTGAATTACATCGAGCAGCCTGTGGAAATCGTTAACCGAAAGGACAAGCAACTTCGTCACAAGGTCATTCCGTTAGTAAAGGTGATTTGGAAACATCGCAAAGGATCTGACGCAACGTGAGAAACGGAGGAGGAAATGCGTAAGTTCTATCCTCAGTTATTTATGTAATAGATAGGTTTTGGGGAAGAAACCTTTTTAAGGAGGGAAGACTTGTATTGTCCGCATTTTACAATTAGGACGAGCTTTATTTATTTGTCATGTGTTGTCATATAAATTGCTTAAATAATAATAAGATGAAAAGAAAAGGTTAAGATTTTTCATTGGCTATTGTTTATGGGTTTAGAAGGATTACGGGCCTAAGCCTATGGGCCTAGAGTATTTAAGGACATAAACTTTCCTAAAAACCCTAAATCCCTTATTTCATCATCCCCATTCATCAGGCAACATACCTGCTCACGCTTCACCCTCCTGTGCACTCCAAAACATTCATATCTTTCATTTTCATTCAAGATATTAAGAAGGTTCGTTTGAGATCTCAAGATATTCGAGGTCTAATCTAATCACGTTTGAAAGGTAAGTATTACGTTAAATCTATCATTTTTATCCATCAACACTTTGTTTCCATCTTGTTAAGATCTGAAAAAAGAAAGTAAAACGGGTCTTATAAATTGGTAACGAAACGAACCGAGCCTAACCGATCTAAATGAACTTTTATCGGACCAAGTAGGAGAGTTGGATTTTGTTTAAACGAATTGACATAATATATATATATATATATAAAGTTCAGTTTAAGGTAAGTGGGCAAGATATAATAACCTTGGCTCGAGTGGTCATGAGACCCCATTTCAGATCGAATGGATCCAGTGTTAGACTCGAACCAATTAAACTGACTCGAATGGACTAAGGGCTGACTCAAGTATCGAATCGATTGGAATCATGCATTCGACTCCTTGGGGGTCATATAATCAACTCGAATGAAATAAGGATTGGCTCGAGCAAATCAACTCGACTGAAGTGGTGTAAGAACTCGATTCGTTGATTCAAGTGGTTGGATGGAATCGGCTCACCTAGAGGTGCACGGACTCGACTCGAATCTTAGGAAGTTCGGCCCGAGTTGGATCGAATCGAGGTAGTAACTCAATTGGAACAAGAAACTCGAGCCGGTGAGTCGAATCGAGTGGGGCTTGGGAGAAGTCGACTGGATTAAAGTTTGACTCGAAGTCAGAAACGACTCGAGATCCTCAATGACTTGACTCGAACTAGCGACTCGACTCGAACAACTGTGACGGGATGTGACTAATAAACTCGATTGGACGGGTGAAGGCCGGCTCTGGCTCCTTTTCTCTTTTATCCCGTCACCATATTCGCCAATTCAAGGAAGCATCTGTAGCAGTGGATTGGGTTTAGGAGGTGAAGTGAAGTTTCTTATTATATGGTTTGAGGAATGGTAGGTAGATAGGTTTTAATAATAATAATAATAATAATAATAAAATAATAAAAATTTTTGAAAGTCCATGATTAGGACACAAACCAAACTCAAAGCCCGACTCGTTTGGAACCCGTTAATTTGTGAAGCTCCTAAGAGAATAATATCTTCGAGTGAGCGGTGAACTTATAAAAATATGGAACTCAAACCCGGGTGTACTTAAGTAAACTGAGAACCCGACTCGTCAAGGAAGCATGAACGTATAGACTCGTTAAAAAGCCGTTAACATGTAAAATCGTTAGATCGGTTCATAACTTATAAGGATTGGTTTCTTAATAATAATAATAATAATAAATAAGTTAAGAATTAATAACTAATAAATGAAGCTAAAGTTTATTAAACTAATATAATCGGTTCGATAAGGTTTTATGGTTGGTTCAGTTAACGTAAAGGATAATTCCGTTAACTTAAAGGTTAAGTCCGTTAACTTAGGAAAATAAAGATGTTTAAAAACCGAAAATTAATACGTGTACGTTAATTAATAAACAGTTAGTCGAGCTCAACCGAAGAAAGGAATTACGATTAACTCTGAGCGGAACCTACTACAGGTAAGTTCTAGCCCTTTTCCGTGTTACGTTTTTCGGGGTTGTGTGCATACTACGATGTGTTAGATTAATACACATACCTTAAATGGTAAGTGTATATTAGTTATGATTGTGTATGTATGTGAACGTTATTGAATGATTAATTTAGTATGCCGTAGTTATAATTAATTATATAATAATTGAAGAATAAAGGGTTGCAGACCCTACTAATATCTGCGAAGAATAAAGGGTTGCGGACCCTACAAATATATGCGAAGAATAAAGGGTTGCGGACCCTAATAATATCTGCGAAGAATAAAGGGTTGCGGACCCTAATAATATCTGCGAAGGTTATAGGGCGAAAGGCTCTTTAAAATATAGAAGCGACACGTAGGTATTAATTAAAGAAAGTCAGATAAAGTATGGAAGATTGTATGAATGTACGTATGTATGTTTGTATGTATGAATGTTAGAAGAACTGGTAACTAATTAATACGTATCTTCGGAAGCGTATTCATAAGCAAGTGGATGAAATGTATGCTAATTAACTAGAACTCACTCAGCGAGCTGACTTTTAGTATGCACGCAGGTGAGTAGAATGAAGCAGGTTGCTTAGAGTGGGACACGTGGCAAATAAATGAAGACTGGCATCAAAGAGAAGAAGAGTCACGTGCTATTTATATTTAATGTTTAATACTTATGATATTTCCGTTTAAGACAAAGCATTTAAGTTATGTAAGAATGGTTGATTTTTATTCCGCGAAATGATTTAATTAACTCTGACTTTCCGAATTATGTGAATGAGTAAATCCAACCAGCGTGAAAGTAGGGTTTCCGGGTACGGGGCCTTACACAGCTAAAGACCAATTCAAACATTGAACATTAAGAACGTTGTAGGCAGTTACAAACGGTTAATGATGAAGATATGCGCATTTGTAACGCTTCCAGTATCTTCATTAGGGCATTTAATATTTATTATTACTGGTTTTGGTTTTGCTATAAATAGAAGTAGCTTGACTGCATAAAACACAGCTACACATACTGATTACTCGTACTTGTACCCATAGCAGCATTCATAGCACTTCCAACCTTGTAATCACCGGTTTCCACTTCATAAATTTTAGGCAGTGGGATAGTTTCCCCTCCCGAGGTTTTTTGCTAGATATCCTCCAAGGATTGAGGATTTTTCCTCGCTACATCGTTGCATCACCTGCGTTATTTACATATTATTTAGTTTACACACTCAAGCATCATACCTCACAATCAAAGTTTAGTTAGTTGATTACCTTTGCCTAATTTTTTTACCAAAACCCAGCCCGTTATTAAGTATAATATACAGCGGTTACAACCCATTTTAATATCTTCTAGGATATACACCGGTTCTGGAACCGTTTTAATTATATTTTGCAACGCGTCATTAAAACAGTTTTGAAACCGTTATGTAAACGCTATTTAACCGTTTTAAAATGGTCATTTTCTGTACTATTTATCCATTCCAACCGGCCAGGTACGTACCGTCGGATCTTCCCGCTTCGATGTTTAATGCTTGATGTTTGATGTACCAACCATAAAGAGATAGAAACATTGCATATTATTCACGTATAGTCATCATAAACAATATGAAAGAAATATTATTAACATGCATGATATAATTATCAATTGTTTATAAATAAAGAGCATGAAATAACGAGGAACCATGGTAATGTGATACACCCCAAATATTTATAAAGCATGGAAAAAGGGATTATGAAAACTCACATGGTAAAGTTAAGCGAACGAAAGACGAACTAAGTAAATAAGCGAGCTAAACAGGAGGAGTTCTGTTTTAGACAGGATCCTAGTAAATAATGTTAAGATAACAAAAAATAATGTTCATGGAAAATGAAAGAATTAGTAAAAAACATGGATTTGGTTCAAAGTTTGGAGTTTGAAAAACTTGAAAGAAAAATATATATTTTCCTATAATTAGTTATTATATTTTAAAAGAATAGCTTTTAGATAGGTTATTTTAATGTATTTTATAAAAGTTTGTGAACGAAATACTTTTTTAACTATGTTAAAGAAGGTGGATGTTTTGAGAAAAATTCAAAATGTGCCCAAGTATAGAAAATCGAGTTTTAAGCGAAATATGTTATATTTTTGCTATAGTTAAAAGAAGCAGAAGAATACGTAAATATATAGGAAGTAATTAGAAATATTCATAAATATCTAGAACCAAATGCCTTTGGCCTAATGACATTTAGGTGGTGTGTAATGTGGTGTCAAATTTAAAGAGGTTGAGAGCTCAAATGTCATCGTAAAGGTGTATTATTATTCTCAAAATAAAACATAAGAATAAAATAAATCAGATGAAGAGTCTATAATATATATAAAAGAAGACCCTAAAATCCTACGTGTCACGATGTGGTTGTTCCCCTCTTTTATGAAAGCCATCAGATTGCTTGATTTTTAAATGGAGGCATTTCATTGATTTAGTCCCGTTTGTATCCGTTTAACATGGGTCATAACTTCTGGAAAAAAAAAATCTTAACCATCTCCCTCAACCTCACTAAAGAAACACTAAGTGACCCCGGCAGATTACGGATAATCTTAGGGTCAAGTAGATGTTTCCCACGAGGGTTAGGTCCGGCAAAGATGGTTATTCTTCTGATGACCTGCAAAACAGACACCGTGAGCTCGTCACTGAGAAGGGGGGGGGGTACCTCCTTGTGACCACCCTCCGGCGTGAGAATCAGACTAGATTGCTCTGAATATAAATGTATATTAAGAGAAATAGCTATAGCAGATAAGATATATGATGGTATAAGATAGCATATGATACCGTTCCAAGGTGTTGGAGTATTTATAGCCGAAGGTAGGTTTCCAAGCAGGTACAGCCAGCTGTATAATATTCCTTTTCTACCAACTGTGGGCTACGCACGTGCCATGCTGGTGGTTGGTGGGTAGGCAGCGGCTGATAGTGACATGGCCGGCTGTGTACTATTCCTTTTCCACCAACTGCAGGCTATGTACGTTCCACGACAAGGGTTGGTGAGTAGGCATCGGCTGATAGTGACATTTTGTACTAGAGCGTGCTCCTCGTCGTACTGTTGTCAGTGAGCTGTCACCCTGTGATTGGTTCACGGGCTGCTTTGGTCAGATCTTGTCTATTTTGTCCATACCTTGGCAGGTATAGTACAAAAGATCCTCCAGAAGCGTACAGACTGGCTCATTTGGGCGGGAGTATTCCCGCCTTGCTCATTCCTTCTTCAGGTGACATTACTGAATTATTGAGAGTTAGTGCCTTGTGCGTGTAGCCTTGCTATTAGTGCGGGTAGCCTTCCCTGATGGCTTGTATCCGCAGCTGCGGGAACAGGCAGGGTACTTCACCATTGGGAGGCTTTTCCTGCGGGAACAGCTGGCGTACTGCGCGTAAGGTCTTCATCTCTCTGAGCATGGTGGGTCCTGCGGAACCAGTTGGTCTTTGCGCAGACATCCCTCTTCAAGGTGAGTCTTGCGGGTCCAACTGGGCCCTGCTGGGACCTACCTCTTCAAGTCCCCCCAGTCCAATGTTCTTCTCATGAATTGTTAATAAGTGAGGTGAACTTTTGGACTTAAGCAAAGGGTTTTGAAAAGGGTTTTTAGTTTTAAGGTTTTTCGTGGGGATTCTTCCCGCGGTTTTCCTAATGTCACGTGCAGAATTTCCCGACTTTTCTGCTTGATCTTTGGGTATGATGCGGGTAGGTGTGTAACCTCCTCGCAAGTCAGGAGCGTTGAGTTTCACTTGTGTAGATTCTCCACGAGGTTTTGGTAGTTTTAGACATAGTGATCAATTATGTTAAACAACCAATTCCATCTTGGAGCTTCAAACAATCTAGTTGTCAACGTTCCCGCTATGCGGGGATGTTATTTCCCTTTCCACAAGCATGGCCCAGAAGATCCTTCTTGGTTTCAATTCCCTGCAAGTGCTAAGTATGTGAAGGGTTTCGCCTTGACACTGTACCCGCACTCGTCTTATAGTTACTTGATTTCCAAGGTATTCTTGGCTTCAATTCCCTGCAGGTGCTAAGTATGTGAAGGGTTTCGCCTTGACACTGTACCCGCACTTGTCTTACGGTTTGTTGGTTACCAAGGTATTCTTGGCTTCAATTCCCTGCAGGTGCTAAGTATGTGAAGGGTTTCGCCTTGACACTGTACCCGCACTTGTCTTACGGTTTGTTGGTTACCAAGGTATTCTTGGCTTCAATTCCCTGCAGGTGCTAAGTATGTGAAGGGTTTCGCCTTGACACTGTACCCGCACTTGTCTTACGGTTTGTTGGTTACCAAGGTATTCTTGGCTTCAATTCCCTGCAAATGCTAAGTATGTGAAGGGTTTCGCCTTGACATTGTACCCGCACTTGTCTTACGGTTTGTTGGTTACCAAGGTAAGGGGGTATATTCCCTCTTATTTTTGAATCTTTGAATCTTTTTGAATCTTTTTGAAATTCGAAGAGTTGGTGAAAGGATAAGAACAGTCCAAACTGTTGAAGGGACGTTAGCGTCGTCTGACAGTTTCTTCTGACAGTTTTAGGACGTGCAGGCAGTTATGGCGACGTGACAGTATATGGTCATTCCAGACGCTTTTTCAGGCGCGTGGGCGCGAATTTTACGGCACGCGTCCTGTCGACAGCTGTTGCCAGCTTGCTTTCCACGTGTCGTTGTCTCATTGTGCCTGCGCTTTTCCCTCTCCCCCGCATTAAATTCATCGCATTCATTGCGATGGGTATATAAAGGGGAAGAGGATGCATCTCAACTTACACCTTCACTTCACTCTTCTTCTTCTAAACGATTTCTGGCGAATACTCTAACTTTTCCGCCGAGCATTCTCCTGAAATCGTTCTCTTTCATACCTCCAAAATGTCTTCTACTCATGATCCTGAGGTTACTGCCGAAGAGTCCGACGTATACCCTGAGAACCCGATGTCCGCGTCTGACAAGGACGATAAGAGTACTGCTGGCGAGTGCCAGTGTGCTCTTTCTGTCGATCTATACAGCTATATCGTCAAGAAGTTCATGCTCGATCCTTACGAGCCTGAGTTTCCGGAGCCTCACCAGACGGTGTACGATGCCTCCAAGGGTAAGATAGGGGTTTATGCCTCATCCTTCCTATATGGGAATCTCAGATTCCCATTAACGAAGTTCGTATACCGTGTTCTGGAGAAACACGGTGTACATTTGACAGAGGTGCACCCGATGGCGATCGCAAAGGTTCGCCACTTTGAATGGGTGTGCCGCATTCTGGGCGTTGAGCCCCGCGTCGACCACCTGATGACCTTCTATTCCTGGAGGTGCATCCAGGGCTGGTATACCTTGGTCACTTGGATCAAGGGTTTGAAGATCTGTGCTACCGAGCGCAGTCTTCGGTCTTGGAAGCGGGAGTTTTTCTATATCTCCGCTCGCGTCGTCCCCATAGCGATGACGTTCAAGAACGAGAGAGCACTCCCCAACCTTCACGCCTCCACCTACCAGGAGACTGAATGGTTTACCAAGATCTCCCGGATCCAGACTCCGGTTTACCGCTTTGCGGAGTCTGGGATGGTGATGCTCGGGATGAGCCGGGTATGGAAGGATGCCGGTTCTGGGACGCCGCAAGTACCTATCATCCTTGAATACGGTTCGAATTCTATTCCCTACGGTATGCTCCATCTCTTTTTGCTGATTTAGGGTTTTTCTTCTAACTGTTTTTCAGTTTATTTTCAGAGGGAAACAACTTGCAATCTCTTCTGCAACCGCTTGAGAGCGGTGGTCCCGCTCGGCTGGGTACTCGTGCTCTTGATGAGAACGAGTTGCCCATCCTGGAGCAAACGGCGGATAGGTTCGTGGAGGTCTACCGGCCGGGCCACGAGATTTTGAGCGCCAAGTGGCCAGGTAAGGGATTCTTTAACCCTCGCCCTCTTCATGCTCAAACCTCTGCTGGAGTTTCCCTAATTTTATCATCTTCTGATGAGGGATCCGCATATGGGCCTTTCTTCGTGAGGAAGAAGAAAGCTGCCGGTGTGAAGGGCAAGGCGAAGGTCGCCTCCGCCGATCAGGGAAATCGGTCAGACTCGGAGACCGAAAGCGAGGAGGCAGTGGGGAACCCTGGTGATGGTGAGACCACTGTTCCGGAGGTTGAGACAGCTGTCACCTCCGGGCAGCCCAGTACGACGACGGTGACCTGCGTGAAGAGGCCGGCTCCATCGGGTTCGTCCCCGCCTGTCAGAACCATCAAGCTCAAGAAAACTCGTAAGTATAAATTAATCTTACCCGCAATTCTTTCCGCCATTGTTTTTAATATTTTGTCTTCATGCAGGCGTGGATGCAACCGCATTCCAGAGTGGAGCGGGAAAGAGCATCTCTGGACCCATGACGGTAGGTTTGGTCAATCTACCCGAGGCGATGACCCAGGCGGCTGCGCCTGTTTGCAGTGTTGGTTCAGTTGCTCTTCCCGTTGAGGCAACTGTTCCAATTGTGACGTCATCTCCGCCGTATGTCAGTGCCATCTTTACTGCATCCTTCACTGAGCCGGCGGTGATTTTTTCTGCGGGCTCCTCCGCAGCGGCGGCTTCGGTTGTGAGTTCACCTCCAGTGAGTTCACCTCCGATGGTCTCTATCGCGGCGGCTTCAACCGTGCCTCCGGCACTGGCGACTACCTCGTCCCCGGCCGGTTCATCAGGTATGTTCAGGGTTGGGGCTTCTAGCCAATCTCTGCCTCCTTCCCATCTGCCTGACCTCTTGGATGGATATCCCTTAGGTTCAGGTGATGGGTTTGGCGGCTACCGGCCTGTTGTCGACCCTACAGGTGCGTAGGGTTATTTTGGCATATTATCTTTTTTTTTCTCTTTTCTTTATCATTTTTTCCTAACCGCTTTTTGTTTTTGCAGTTTCGGATTCCAATGAGGTGTATGTTCCACGGTGGAACATCCGCCGGGGAACAACCCTTCGAACGGCTGTGGACTGCGTCGAGTGGGCGCGTCACGCAGCCCCAAGTGGTGCGTTGGGGGAAGCCATGTCTAGCTGCCAGGAGGGTAGGCTGATGAATGAGCTTCGGATTCTCCTTGCCCGGATGCAGCCGCGCGTCGAGTTGCTTTGTCGTGAAAACGACAAGTTAAAGGCGGCGCGTAGCCAGGAAGTGGCTCAGGCGCGGGCTATCCGGGAGGAGAACAGGAGACTTGCCGCCATTGCTGCGGAGAAGGAAAAGGCCTTCAAGGCCCTCGAGGTTGAAGTTCAGGCCCGGCTCGAGGCCCGTTTCAAGGCTACCCAAGCTGTTAACGAACAGCTTAGGTTGGCTAAGGAAACTGCGCGGAACGCGACCGAGAGGGCCACCAGAGCTGAAGCCATTGCTGAGCCTTTGCGCGCTGAGAATGAGGAGCTTAAAGCCAAACTAGAGAGGCTTCAGCAGGCTCATGATGCTTTGGCTTTAGAAGATGCCAAAAAGCTCCAAGAGATCTTGGACCAGAGGGGTATGCTTGACCACACTGCGCGTAAGCTGAAGGGCGTTGAAGAGGCTGCTGCTAAGGAAGTGTTGCTTGCCAACCTTAACAAAAATGAAGCCGAACGCGCCCGTGACCAAGCTCAAGCTGCCCTCCAGGAAGCTCTGATCACCAAGGAATGGCTTCTACGAGAAGCGTTGTCGCAGGTATGCGTAGCTTCATAATATCTTTACGCTTTTCTTTATACTTAGAAAAGTTGATACATATATATTTTTTTTTTGTAGGTTGTGCATCGGATCTTCACGAACACATCTTATGACGATGCCATGAGCGCAGCCTTCAACGCTTCCCATGAGGATGGGGAAAAGACTGGTTTCTTGCTTGGTCTGGGGTTTGTTGAGAAGGGCATCCCGCCTTCCAACTTCCCTCTTTATGATGTGGACACTGAAGCTACTTACGACCAAGCAGTGAACCAGTATGCTGCCTTCCCGCATCCGGTGGTGGAGAAGGTGAACGAAATTGCTGCTGCTGATGATGGGCTAACTATTCTCAAGGCTTTCCTTGAACCGCCACAGCCAACTGATGGTGCGGGTTCGAGTGGGTTTGGAAGGAGTGGTCCTGAAGTTTGAACCTTGAGATCCCTTCCCACCGTTAGGATAGATTTACATTACTGTAGGCGGGTAAATACCTGGCCATTCTTGTAATGTTTGAATTTTTTATGAAATATAAATGTTTGTGCGGGTAGGACCGTCACTTTCACTTAATGACTTGCTTTATAAACGTTATATGACTTGCTCATCCATATTATAGTTTAATTTGGCACTTGTTTTGCCTCAATAACAATATATGATTCGCTAGTGCATACTTTAGTTTAACTTAGCAATTTTCCAAGTGTTTTGGATAAGTTAACCTTTCGACGCGTGGTCGTCAATAGGTTAGTGTTCAGTTTCCTCTTCATGATTGTGCAGGTAGGACCGTCACTTTCATTTAGTGGGATGACCAATCTTCACCTATAACTGACCTGCTTGAAGGTTTTCCTCATCTTTTCCTTAGAAATTTTTGCCGTTTTGTGTTTATGCGGGTTTTGCCGCCTTCCACACGCAACGACTTACTTCCCCACTTATTTATGCGGTGAATACCGGCATATCAGTGTTTTGAATAAGTTAACCTTTCGACGCGCGGTTGTCAATAGGTTAATGTTCAGTTTCCTCTATCATGGTTGTGCGGGTAGGACCGTCACTTTCATTTAGTGGGATGACCAAACTTCACCTATAACTGACCTGCGTGAAGGTTTTCCTCATCTTTTCCTTAGAAATTTTTGCCGTTTTGTGTTTATGCGGGTTTTGCCGCCTTCCACACGCAACGACTTACTTCCCCACTTATTTATGCGGTGAATACCGACATATCAGTGTGGTCAGATCATAAGTATAAATGTAAGACCATCAGCGTCAATGTGATAAGGAGAATCATTTCCATTAGAAGTGGCTCTAGGCCTTTTCTTTACAAGTTTGGAATTGATCTATATGCAGCCTGTGTAATTGAGCTCCCTTCCATGTTCTTGGGATGGGGGTGTCATCGAGCCTTTCGAGCCGATATGCACCTGGTTCGGAATCTCGTTGTTTACGCAGTATGTAGTCTCCAACATTGAAGCTGCAGTTTCATCCGTGTTTTCCCCAACTGGGGTTCTACACGCATTAGCCTGCTTAGCGTCCATTACGCCACGAGGTGAGTGAGTTTCCCATTTCTGACGAATGCTTCGACGACGTCCTTCAAGGATACGCATTCCTCCGTGGTATGGCCTTTTGTCCTGTGGAAGTCACAGGATTTGCTCTGATCAGCGTTGTGACGCTGTCGGATTATTGGAGCCTTTGGCCATGGGAGCCTCTCGGTGGCAAATATTTCGGTGACGCTTTTGGTGAGTGGCGTCCATCTGGAGTTCCGGTTCGACGACTGCATGTTATCCCTTCCGCCTAACCGAGGGTGCGAGCCGGATGAGGTGTCAAAGTTTACCCTTGACAGCCAAATACCAAGCTTCCTCTTTTTGTTTTGTCGGGCGGTAAGGACGTTGTTTTCTCTTGTTTTTTGAGTGTAGAGGTTTGTGCTCTGGGGAAGATCTCTACCCAGTTGCTTTTCCGTTTCCGCGAAGCGTTTAGCTGCTGTCATGATGGCATCCCACGTGGATGGCATGCCATCTTTACCCGTTAAGGTGCGGATGAGCTCTGGCTCTTCCGCGCCCTGGATGAAAGCAGCGCGAACAAGATCTTCGCTAATAGTGCCCAGACTTAGCTTTTTTGAATTGAAGCGCGTGATGAAGTTTAGTAAAGACTCATCTTCCTCTCGGATGCAGTTAAGGATCGTCCATTGCTCTTCAGTATACTTTCTTTGTTGACTGAAGTGTTGGCTGAACTTCTGCTGGAAGTCTGCCCAATCGTAGATGTGATGGACCGGTAGACGGTCGAACCACGCTCTGGCTGCCCCAACAAGCGTCATTTGGAACATGTAACACCACGTGGGTTCCGTCCAATTGCTGACGGTTGCCCCCGCTATGAATCTGTTCAAATGATCGTCTGGGTCATATATACCATCATATGTGCCTATGTTGGACATTTGTTTGGCACTTTTCGGGGCAATTGCTTCCGCAATGTCCCTTGCAAATTTGGACGTTCCCGCATTTGCAACAGTTGGTCTGAAGGTTTTAGAGAAGTCACGTGGGTTTCCACCCGCGTTTTTTGGTTTAAAGGTTTCTCCAAAATTTCTTCTGTGGAAATCTGCTTGTTTACGCTTCCCTTTCGCCCTATGGCGCGGGTTTGCGTCACTGTCAGATTCTTCCCAATCTTTATCATACTCGCACTCATTACTCATGTTGAGCTGTTGTCGAGTGCTTCCGATTTCGTCAGCCTGTTGGAGTGAACGTAAGCATTCATCCAACTCAGCTTGGAATTCCTTCTGACGTGCTTCCGCCCACGCTTTAACTTGATCAAGTGTTTGGCGGGGGAGCCTCGTCTGTTGTCTCTCCAACTGGGTATCAGTGAATCCCAGGGGAGGATTATTTACTGCACTTGCCCCGGGTTGGGTAACCGGGATAGTGTTCGTAAATATTGTGTACTCGCCAGTGTTCCCCCCAGTAGCTGGGGTTGTGGTTACCGGAGTTTCTTGGTCACTCGTTGGCCTTGGCACCGGAGTAACCTTAACCATCTTTCCAGAGGTTTTGAAAAAACTGAGAAAATTAGTTCTAGCTTTTATACACGGATGGCGCCAATGAAGAAACACTAAGTGACCCCGGCAGATTACGGATAATCTTAGGGTCAAGTAGATGTTTCCCACGAGGGTTAGGTCCGGCAAAGATGGTTATTCTTCTGATGACCTGCAAAACAGACACCGTGAGCTCGTCACTGAGAAGGGGGGGGTACCTCCTTGTGACCACCCTCCGGCGTGAGAATCAGACTAGATTGCTCTGAATATAAATGTATATTAAGAGAAATAGCTAGAGCAGATAAGATATATGATGGTATAAGATAGTATATGATACCGTTCCAAGGTGTTGGAGTATTTATAGCCGAAGGTAGGTTTCCAAGCAGGTACAGCCAGCTGTATAATATTCCTTTTCTACCAACTGTGGGCTACGCACGTGCCATGCTGGTGGTTGGTGGGTAGGCAGCGGCTGATAGTGACATGGCCGGCTGTGTACTATTCCTTTTCCACCAACTGCAGGCTATGTACGTGCCACGACAAGGGTTGGTGAGTAGGCAGCAGCTGATAGTGACATTTTGTACTAGAGCGTGCTCCTCGTCGTACTGTTGTCAGTGAGCTGTCACCCTGTGATTGGTTCACGGGCTGCTTTGGTCAGATCTTGTCTATTTTGTCCATACCTTGGCAGGTATAGTACAAAAGATCCTCCAGAAGCGTACAGACTGGCTCATTTGGGCGGGAGTATTCCCGCCTTGCTCATTCCTTCTTCAGGTGACATTACTGAATTATTGAGAGTTAGTGCCTTGTGCGTGTAGCCTTGCTATTAGTGCGGGTAGCCTTCCCTGATGGCTTGTATCCGCAGCTGCGGGAACAGGCGGGGTACTTCACCATTGGGAGGCTTTTCCTGCGGGAACAGCTGGCGTACTGCGCGTAAGGTCTTCATCTCTCTGAGCATGGTGGGTCCTGCGGAACCAGTTGGTCTTTGCGCAGACGTCCCTCTTCAAGGTGAGTCTTGCGGGTCCAACTGGGCCCTGTTGGGACCTACCTCTTCACTCACGGATTTTCTCTCTTAATTTTGAACCCTAAAACACAATGCCTATTGATTACTTGATTCGGTCTTCATCGGCTTTCTTCTCCAACAAACCTAGGATTGAAATCCTCATTCTTCTCCATGGACATCTTAAAACAAGATGGAAATCGTTTAGATTCAACAATCTGATCATCGATTATAACATTCAACATCTCAAAATTGTTATGCGTTAAATTTCATTAAGATATGTTATAGCTTAAAACATTCAACTTCATACCTAATTGTCGTTCTTCCTAATAATAAAAATTCTAGCAGGGACCGATATCTCTTTTCTTTATTATATTGAAAGATAAGCTTATTGTTAAAACAGTAGTCTATAATCATAATTAACTCTCAGTTACAGTTTGTTGAGTTCAGCTTAGTTGATTTGGGTTTGAAATTGAAAAAGATGGCAATAATAAATGATTACTTTAACAGTACATGTTCACCTTTTGGTGCTAATAATACAAAGTGATGGAATTTCTTAAGGAAATTACGATCTCCTTTTTTAAGGGTGCTCCAATTGAAGATGCTCTGTCTAAAGGAAAAAGTTACACGGATAGAGTTGATAAACAGTTAAAGACGTAGATAGGTTTATATAAACTGTTTCAACTTTATATAATTTGTGTTTAAAAGTCTTTCAAATTTTGTGTTTTTTTACAATCCAGAGACGGGTGGGTCGGGTTCGACAGGTTAACGGGTTAAACCGGGTTATGAGCAGATTGATTCGAGTCGAAAATGGTTGTTTTAAAATATATTTGTTTGATTTGGGTCAAATGGGTTATGAGCTAATTAGTTCGGGTTGAAATGGTCTTTTTTTCTAAGTCTCAATTTAGTTCAGGTCAAAACGGGTTCTGAGCAAAATGAGTACAGGTCAAAACACGTTGTCTTAAAAAAATATTAATTTAGTTCGAGTCATTACTGTTTCTAAGCAAAACGGGTTCGGGATGAAACAAGCTGTTTAAAAATTGTATCAATTTGGTTCTGGTCAAGCAGGTTGTTAACAATATAGATTCGAGTTAAAAGTCGTTTTTAAACATGAAGGTATCAAAATGGATCACGGTGTTTTAGTTGTTTAAAAATGTAAAATAAACCTTTTAATGTACGCTTCAACAACTTCTATTACCCGGCAGATTTATGCCCGGATGACCCTTGTATTGTTCGTATTCACATGTACCGTGTGTAACCGGAATTCTCTAAAACAAGGGTATTTTTATTTTCTGTTGGAATGAAAAAGTATTCCATGCTTGTGGTACTCAGCGGCCATATGTAAGCCTGGCAAAACTGGCGCGTTGGGTTGGACGAGGTAACGGGTCAAAACGGGTTTGGGTCAAACTGGAACCGGGTCAAAACGACCTATTATAAGAATGAGTTCCGGTCAAAATGAGTTTTTATAAAAGCAACAATTTGGTTTGTGTCAAACGAGTTATTTCCAATCATTGTGTAGGAAGCAATAATTAAGAAAAGTTACGGAGGGCTATGAGATGGGGTTGTTTGTTGGATTATAAAATCTCAAAAATGGATTTCTCTGCAACTTCTGATCACGCTAGCACAGGAGATGGAAATGCAATGGTTGCACATACAGGTCTTCCTCATGAGGTATATTAAGTCATGTTTGATATCTAAAGTTTACGATCTACTTAATTTGAAATGAATCTAGACCATCAGTATTTGTCTTAGAAGACTTTTTGGGTTTTTTATACTTTGTTTCTTCATATTTTCGTTAGATTGTTTAGTTCTAGAACACAATTTTATATTTTTATCCTTCCAAAATCTAGGGACGAAAGCCCTAGCTTATATTTTAATAACCAAGAGTCGCTCATGTTCAATAATCACTATGTTGAAATGCTAACAGCTAAGAACTGAACACAATTTTCAGGAACTCTTACTTGATAGAAACAATTGAGTTGGAATACCTCTAGATCAATGCATGTATCACCACACGTTCAGTTAAAGCTAGGATAGTCAAGGAGTTCATGCTCGTGATGACTTACGGTTTGTATTTGGATTTTGAACTGCTATGACTTATGATGCAGTCTTTTTTCTTTAATAAAAATCTGAATATTCATAATTGGATGAAACACACCCCGGGGACCATATCTTCTCTTTTGTCTATTTTTCTTTTTCAAATGTGACAAATATGACTAAAAAGGCTTGACAAAAAAAGGTTAGCCATAGCTGCCAAATTTTGCGATTCAGTGGGTAATTTTGCTTAATATTTGAGATTTTTTGTTTAGAAACAAGTAATACATATTTGGTCTTGTGTGATTACATGTATTAATCCATGTTGTTTTATTTTATTCCATGATTTAATAATTTGTTGTTTGTGGTTAATAAGTTAGTTGTTTATGCAGTAGGCTCTTAGGAAGGGTGTTCAACACTCATGCAATGAAAAGGGTGATCATAGCTCGTGAGATATGCCACTAGGTATGCAATAATGATCAAATGTATGAAATCATCTTTGTTATTCTCGATATATGAAATAAACTTTCATTGTTTGATAATTGTTATATAATAACTTTAATATGAACACCTAAACTTTTATGGTGTTTTGTTGGAATTTTACGATACCAAAAATTAATTTGAGGAAATTGAGACTATACCACATTAGTGGTGTTTGTTATTCGAGAATTAGGACTCACTCTAACCCGGTTATAAACCTACTCATCTCAATTGAAAGAGGCTAAACGTTAAAAAAATATAATAATCCTGATAAACTAATATATGTTTATTAAATCAAAACAAAAATACGTTAAAATAAAACAAATAATTACGAAAAGTAAAATAGCAAAGCTACTAAAAACAAAAAACTACATAAACCCCCGTAGGACGGGGGGCTAAAAGCTAGTATGCTATAAATTTAAATATTGAGGTTTAGTATGAGCAGTAATAGTCTAGAAGCGAAGTTCTATTTCTTTACTCAGCCCAAGTTTATTTACTAGTCAATTTTTTTATTTTTTATATATGTATGTTGTTTAGGTAGCTTACTAATCTTATATTTTGAGTATGTGTTAGCTATTCGGTCGTCTGTTCCTACGTTGTTACTTGCTAATCTACTTTTGCAGGTCCAACCATTGTGTTTAGAGCATGGGTCTCTCAATCCAGAAACAGTCTCTCAATTCTTTAAAAATATATAAGTATGGTTTACCTATATCACATCCAACTCAAAGTCAAACCTTAATAATTGCTTTGCTATAGGTGAGATTCTAATGATATAATTGTTATGTAAGGCTGGCTCTCAAGGATGGCAGGGTGGTCGACCGACATTGGCCCAACACCCTGTTAGGCTCCAAAATTTAAATAAAAAGTTTTATATACTTTTATAAAAATAAATATATATTTTTAATATTTAAATTCAATTACTCAACTTATTTAAGCATATATTTATAAACAAAAACTTTTTTGTACAACCTAAATAATAACCAAATAAGCTTATTTAAAATTAAATCGTTCAAACCTAACGATATATTAATTTACTTTAAGACTTAAATTTTTTCTCTTTTGATTTAAAAGAATTAAACGATTCTCAAAGCCAAATATGTTGTTATAGGTGGTGATGGTGGTCAAATAGAGTTGGTTTACTCTAATGTAGTTATGTGAGGTTTGACTAAACCCCAAAGGGAAGATTTACATATCATACGACTTTGCTTACTTCTTAAAATATGATTCAAATCTCGATATTTTGATCTAATGAAAACGACCGATGACAATAAAATGACAAAGATTGACGGTAAACATTTAATTATTTATATAAAACTGTATTATTATTACTATATTTATGACTTCAAATTTAAATATGCTCCACAAAACTTGCTCTCCACACACTACAAATGTAACATCCCAGTATGAAACAGGCTGATGTGTCACTACTAGAGATGCTCGAAAAAATCTATATCTGAATCCGTATGCTAAGATTTCGAAAAACCGAATCCAAATTATCCTAAAATTCGGATATCCGAAATTTCGAATATCCGAATCTCGGATATTCGAATTTTCGGATTCTGATTCGAAGAGTGATTTTGAGAATTTTCGGATATTCCGGATATCCGATTATCCGAAACTTTAAATCTAGTTTTTTTAATTACTTATTTTAATTAAATATATATGTTAAGACTTTAAAACCCACCCCAGCATCCAGCTATACATTATCATCGCAGACTTCATCAGAACCCACCTTCATTTTCCGTCTTACCGCCGGTCACCATTAACGACCACATCCTTCTTATCGTACCTCGTCACAACCCTCTCGTATCCTCTCCACTCGTAAACATTAATCATCTTCTTGCCCAAATTCTAGATCTACAGCCACATGCCGGCATCCCTCTCCTCCGTTCACTTCTCGCCGCTGATAACCACCACCGGTCACCGCTGATTAATAGTTCTCGTTTCTTTTACTTCACAAATTATTGATGTATGTTTGAATAATCGTTGGATCTGTTAGCTAAATGAAAAGCTCTCCTTGAATTAATTAGTTTATATTACGATTGTGTGTATATTGTTTCTCTTTTAATGTTTTTAAGTATGAACAGCGTGTGAATCTCATGTCTTGCAATTAATCTTATATGAAAAAACCTTTCATTTCCCCCTCTTTTTTTTTCAGGAATTCGAATATCCGAATCGCTATCCGATCGATATTCGAAATTTCGGATTCAGATAATGAATCCACAATCCGAAAGCACCGGATATCAGAAGTAAGTTCGGATATCCAAACTCCGGATATCCGGTTTTGAACACCCCTAGTCACCACATATATCATAAACCAAAAACGATTCATTTAAAAGAAAGAAATGAAATCCAAGAACAACCAACGAGTTAAAACAAACAAAAAGAAATCATAAGTCACATTTATTAAATACTTAAATAAAAGAAAATAAATAAAAGTCTTTACTCTTGAACTTCATTTTACTCTTGTCACTGATTTCTCTGATTTCCTAAATTACCTGCCAACAAATAAGATGAACACAAACAAGAAAATATGGCTAAGCCAAAAATTGTCCAGTATCGGATAGAGCAATAGTAATGATGATAAGACGAATAAACGGAAGCAAAATAATAAAAAAAATCTATCATAACCGAAATAAGTATGATACTAAAATTTGATACTTTTAATGTATGACACTGAAATATGAACATATAATACCATAAACTAAAACCGATACTACACGTATTACCAAACATATAATATTGACTGACTTACACGACAAGTGAAGTTACTAAAATAAGTCGTGTAATTAAAGAAGTACACATAGCCGAAACATATAACATGTAGCATATAACGTATAACGTCTAACATATAACTGAACTAGTATCGATCCATACGCCCCTAAACGGCCATAGTACTACAAAAGTACCAGTTAGAGACGCCGTGAACTTTTAAAACACACTGTCACGAAAAGTGTTATGCTTGGGTAACAGAGTACTATACCTGAAGGGGGGTATAACACCAAAACATATAACATATTAATAGAAATTCATATTATAATCCATAGGAACTTACGATAATAAGTACGAGTTTACAAAGTATATTGCATGTGCAAGTATCACTAAGAGAACTAGAAATCAAAATAGACTAAAATAAAACCAAACTAAATAATAATCAGATGATGACGTAAAAATGTCCAAAGGACAAAAAGTTCATATCAATAGAGACAAATGTGGGGTACTAAATAAAAATATACCGGAAATCTGTATTACAAAGTAACGAGTTAGAATTAATAGTATGACTAAACGAAAACAAACGAGTTAAATATTAAGCAAAAGTAAACAAGTTGGCCTTTCTTCAATAATTACGAGAACCTACGTTTTATTTGTGGATCGAATTAATTTTGCAAAGTTAACTTATTTATCTAACCCATGGGATTGTTGACTATTCCGGCGACAAAGGCTTTAGGGTTCGTAGCTGGTACTTTTATCTCATAAACTTGATATTTTAGTTGATATTAAAGATGAGCTTGGCACATAAACAATTTAATGATCACAGGCTGCCTTTCAAAATTTCATAAGATAATCATGACACTAATGGTCTGTTTGGTACGAGATAATTGAATGAAGAGAGAATGGAATGGATGAGAGAATGGAATGGATGAGAGAATGTAATGGACAAGGAAATGAAATGGATGATTACAGTTCCTTTATCTTGTTTGGTTGACCTTTGGAAATGAAGTGAATTATTACTTTATAGTGTTTGGTAAAAAAAAATTTACATGAATGAAATACAAAGATAAAATTTGTATGAAACTTGAACCCAAGACTCCACGGAAAATCAACATAAGGTAAAATTTCAAACAAATCTATAGGAACGTGAAAACGGGCCAGTCCCATTGAAACTGCACCAGCCCGACCTTGAACCATGAAAAATTTTAATCAAAAACCCTTTTTTATGAAATGGAAACGGTTAAGCCCGTGATCCAATTCCATAACCAGTTTGAAGCAAATCCAATGGAAACTACACATCCTCTGCCATATTGTACTAAGAACATGTTTGACATTAACTTAGAAAATAATTTATTGGAGTTTTTAAAAAGCTAGAATTTATGGTATTTAGAAAACAATTTTTAAACCTTATCAAAAAGTTGATATAAAAATTACTTTTGTATTTGCCATACTTTTTTTTCTCCTGACTTATTGGCTTGTTGGAAAGTCAATAAGTTGTTTCATACTCAATCGCAAGCATGCCTTAAGTAAATCTTCATCATTTCAAGTTGGATAATGCACTTGATTCATGGTTGTAAAAATCTCGATTAGGGCCGCTTAATCCCCGAATATTGGATAATCGATACCCCGCTGACTCGTCGCCGATTAATCGCAATTTGGTCAAAATCTAAAAATTTATATAGAAAGTTTCTTATTTACACACACATATATATGTGTGTACTTGAAAACATGTAAATTCAAATCCAATTAATCACTATTAATCCTTATTAATTGTTAGTCCCTACCCCACTATTTGACTAGGGCTTAGCGAATTCTAGATTTGAACATCACAGATTCATAGTTTAAACAAACAATTTATGGCTGAGAATCTAAGGCTATGGTAACCGGTGGCGGAACCAGAAGTTCTTATTTGAAGGGTCCTAATATCAATTTTCATTTGATAACCTTTGACCTAATAGTCTAGTGAAATGGTGTCTACTCTTTCAAAATGAACTAATGAAGTGTTAGGTTTAAATTCTTATAAATGCAAGATTAGAAGGATTTTATGTGAAAATAAATTTTTCGTAAAACAATAGGATTAAATTTTTACTGATTAAATCATATCTTTTTGCAATAAAAACTTTTATATCTTGTATTGCAATAGTAAGTATTACTCATTTTTAAATGTAATGCGATATTAATAAACTTTATTATGAAAAACATAAAATAGCTTTAGTAGATGTATCGATAACCTATTTGATTATAAATATTAAAAGAAAATAAAAATTCCAAAATATTAAAAAGTTTTAATTCAAGTAAAATCATAAATAATAAAGAAATCTAACTAATATATTAAAGCAACACAATTTTGTCCACATGTCCTTCACCTAGGTTGTCCACATAGACTTCCATGTCATCAACCTTTCATAAATCTAATTTCCACATATTTACAATAAAATTTTAATCAATGATATTGACTTTTATATCTTTGTAACTTATTAATGCAATTATGATATTAATTATTCTAATTATTATTAGAATTAACATACTTATCTAATCTAACTATAATATATTAAAGCAACACAATTTTGTCTATATGTCCTTCACCTAGGTTGTCCACATAGTTTTCCATGTAATCAACCTTCCATAAATCTAATTTCCACATATTCACAATAAAATTTTAATCAATGATATTGACTTTTATATCGTTGTAACTTATTAATGTAATTATGATATTAATTATTCTAATTATTGTTAGAATTAAAATACTTATTTAACTAATATATTAAAGCAACACAATTTGTCCACATGTCCTTCACCTAGGTTGTCCACATAGACTTCCATGTCATCAACCTTCCATAAATCTAATTTCCACATATTCACAATAAAATTTTAATCAGTGATATTGACTTTTATATCTTTATAACTTATTAATGTAATTATGATATTAATTATTCTAATTATTGTTAGAATTAAAATACTTATCTTACTAATATATTAAAGCAACACAATTTTGTCCACATGTCCTTCATCTAGGTTGTCCACATAGACTTCCATGTCATCAACCTTCCATAAATCTAATTTCCACATATTCACAATAAAATTTTAATAAACAAAATCTAAAACCACGCGACCCGTTTTATTTCTATAACCCGATAACCCAATACCCAGTTAAAGCCATTTGTTATCATCCTCTTAACCCTAATGTGACATTCGTCAAATTCCGAAACCGAAACTCAACCCATTTTGGATTTTTATTTCCGAGTTCATATAACTTATTAAAGTTATAAAGGTTTGATATTTTATTATTATATTTTAGTTTTATGAAAGTTAAAGTACCAATTTTGTAAATAATAGTTTTAAATGCTACTAAAGTTGAAGGATTTTTGTGCAAAATTTAATAAACTTGGAGTAAACCTCTTGTTACGTTGTCATCTCAACCAAGAAGTCCGGCCACATATCGGCGCTTTTCCGGCAAGTATTTAACACCGAATTAAGACTTAAAACGGCCAATTGATGAGACCATTTAACTCGTAACTTGAAACCGAGCGTTTCGCCACCATGATTGAAATTCAATTCAGTGTTTTAAGCCTCCAATTAATGGAGTGGAAATTGTGGGTTGACCAAGGGGCTGTTTGTTTGTGTCTGAATGGGGCCATTCAGACACTTTTTGCTGAACCGGTCAGCTAAATAGGTGTTTGGTTCGCAAAAAAAAGTTGCTGAATGGGACCATTAAGATCTGAATGGTCCAGCTTTTTTTTTAGCTGAATGAAAAAGATCTTTGTTTCCCACTTTTACCCCAAATCACCTTAGAAACCAAATCCTCTCCAAACCCTAACCTCTCCTTCCACCACCATCACTTCTCCAGCCACCACCACCAGTCGATCAGCGCCTCCATCACCGCTTCTCCAGCCACCACCATCGTCTCTCCCAATCCGACCACCGTCGTTCCCAACCCGACCACCACCGCTCCGTTCTTACGAGGTAAATCGATCTTCTGCTCTTGTATTTGCATCCATGTTTATAATATGTGGACTACATGGGATTTGAAATGGAATACTTGTATATGAAAATATGTGATTTAAAATGAAAATTTGGATGATTTGACTATAGAATTCATATGAATATTGTTGAGTTAAATATATGCACATAAGGTGTTTGATGAAATGCCTCAAAGAGAATAAAATTCATAAAATGGGGGTATAATCGGGATTAAAGTTTCCGGTGGGTTAACATATAACAATTTTATTTATATGTTGATTTGCTTTTATTGTTCAAAGAAATGGTTAGGATTAATTGGAAACAAGAAGGTGTGGAGAAAACTTTTCTTGAAGCATGTATTCACGAGGTAACCATTAATGGGCGTGAGGAAGGTAACCTTAAAACATTGTTATGAAATAATATTTCAGCAAAATTAAAAATGCAACATAATTTCATAGTGGAACAAAAACAAATGAGGAACCGTTATGACTATTTAAAAGGAAAATTTTCAGCTTGGAGAAAGCTTAAAAACAAAACAGGCAATATTTATAATGCCGTGACAAATATGTTTAATTTGTCGGAAGAAGAGTGGCAACTAGAGATGAAGGTATTTTTTAAACAATAATATCTTTTCTCTCTGAATAGTAGTTCTTAATATATTCAAGAATCTTATAGAATTTTATAATATTGTTTTCCAAACATTCTAACAAGTATGTAGAAGCCTTAAGAACCGTGCCACTTGCTTACCCCGAACTATGTACTCAATTGTTTAAGGGTGTGGTTACTTCTTAATCCGCAAGCTTGTGAGCCATGGGTGAAAAACGCCGGAGCGAAATATGGATTATTTTTAATGTTTTTTGTTTAAAGTTATGTTATGAACTTTTTGGATGTTTGTTTGTTGAAAGTTATGTTTTGAACTTTTTGGATGTTTGTTTGTTGAAGGTTATGTTATGAATTTTTTGGATGTTTGTTTTTTGAAGGTTATGTTATGAATTCTCTTTATTTTAATTATCCGTCATTAAGTATAGTCATTCAGATTTTTGATCAAACAAATAAATTTCATTCAGTACATAATTTTGCAGAGGGGTAAAGTAGTAATTCTGCACAGTCATTCAGATGTCTAACCAAACAGCTCTTATTGGTTCAGATGTCTAACTGGTTTAGATTATCTTACCCATTCAGACAGCTTAATGGTTCAGACTTACTGATTCAGATGTTACCAAATAGCCCCCAAGCTGATTGTAACGTGGCTTTTAGCTCTGTATAAAACCGTAGAACCATCTCGTGATCCTTTCGCACTCGCATATCCTCTCAATTTCTTCTAAGCTTTCGTTCTGCGAACAAACTCAAGCTCTTCTAACTCCGGTACTCCGACCAAGCTAATCTCCTTCAATCCAATAAACACATGGGTAATTTAATTGTGGTTCATGTTCGGTTTTATCTGCAGGTACAAAGCCGCTGTCAATTTAGATTGGCAGAGGTATTTACTTGATCAATTTGTGATTTATAATTCTAGGGTTTATATGGATTTGGGGATGAAACTTAAGTTGTGTTTATAATTAATCAGAACCAATCCTTGAAAAAAAATCTTATTGTAGTCCAGTTGGTTTGCGGGTTACATACAAAGTTCCAAACCGATCCAAACTCAGGTTCGAGTCTCTTAAAAAGCAGTTTGTTAGTTTTTTTTTTACTTTTAACACATTATTATTATTATTATTATTATTATTATTATTATTATTATTATTAACACTTTATTGTTATTATAAAACCAATTATCATCATTAAATAAATGTTAGATAAACTTACAAATCCAGTTTTGTTTGAAAATTCAAAAATTGTTTATTTTTTTTTCTTTATTCTAAACCATTCGTTTAGGCCTTAAAAAAACTCATTATTATAATCATCGTTTAAATTAAGTGAAACGTTTATAAGCTGATTTTTGTTCATATAACTTAATATTGTTGTTATGTAACTTTTAAGTGTCAAAATTATTTGAAACTGTTAATCACAAATTAACAGCATCGTTAGTTATTTATTGCTTCGTCATATTTTAAAATAGTTACGAAGTTCTAAATTAATATAATTCATAACCAGTCGTCTGTTTATAGTTGTTAGTCTATAAATATAATTTAAAGCCATTTTATATCAAACTTCTAATCAAGTCCCCAAATTTGGCATACAAACCCTAAATCCTAAATGATCTTGGACGTTCCGTGTCGTTTAGTCTATTTAACTTATTAAAGCACATATTGTTTGACTGCAATTTAAGTTATTCAGTTAGTTATATTGACTATAAATATTATATAATTAACTATAATTGAGATGTTTCATGTATTTGGATATTTAAAAATTTTCAATTCACCAAAAGCATATTAACAATATAATTAGCTGCTACAAGATTTTTAATTTGGACTTTATTATATAATTAAGCATATATTAACAATATAATTGGCTGCTACAAGATTTTATGTAGCTTTGTCAAGAGTGAAGAGTAGAACCGGTATTAAGTTAGTCATACTCGACAAAGAATCACAGCTTACAACTAAAACTACAAACGTTGTTTACAAAGAGATTTATGAAAACTTAATGTGATAAAGTTTAAACCTGGTATGTATTTGTAAGCTTAGTTTTCAATTAATATTACAAAATTTGTTACCAATATGTGTTTTTTATTTTTTTCAGATCTAATGGTTCATTTATGTTATATTATTTCTTATTCACTGCATTGTTTATTTATAAAGTATTTTCTTTTTATGTTATAGACATGGTTTAACATCTTTTGTAATATTTGAAGCTAAAATACTTATGCCAAATATTTGTGTTGATTGAATATGTTGCTAATATTTTATATTATTTGTTGATATGTTTTCCACCCGTGTGTAACACGGGTTATTATCCTAGTGTGACAATATAACTCCTTAAAACATATAACGGGTTCAAATAAATAAAGTTTGCCCTTGAATTTAATTAATTTAAAAACTTGTTTTAAACTTAGAAACTCAAAACATTGAAGGTTGTGCCATGAGCTATTAGTCTTCCTTCTGTATAGTTCTTCACTCTATTTCTCGTAAACAAAAAGCCACTTTCACCAACTCCACCGTTGGCAGTCACCTTCCGCCACAAAACATTTGATAGTTTACTCTTGTTTACCATTCAACATTTCAACTACTTTATGAGGATAATGAGAGGGTCAAAACTCTAAAAAACCTGACTAAGTTAATGATCTTCACTAGAAATGTTTGACTTGTCGAAGGACTGGCCGGAGGGTCAACTGTCCCCTCTGACCCCCCCCCCCCCTGGTTCCACCGATGATAGTAGCTAAATGTATTGCATCCCCATTATGTAGTAAATCAATAATGTTAGACATAAGAAAAGGCAACATTCTGCAACCAAACAGCTATTGCAAATCAATTCAACTTGTACCGTAAACAATAATAATAATAATAATAATAATAATAATAATAATCGTTGTGGATCTGAATTCAGTTTTTGTGGAGTCCTATGTGCAATGCATGCAACGCAGATTAGCATGCCCTTAAAACTAAATCATTAAGAGGTCCCATAAATCATTAAGGACGCGTTCATTTCACAGAATTCATGGGAATTCAAAGGAATTGGAATTAAAATCCCATGACATGGCGTGTTCGTTTAGTTGGAATTGGAATCTTAATTTCCTTTTGATGCGTTCGGCTGTCAAGGAATTGAAATTCAATTCCTTCAAATTCCTTTAAATGATGGGATTCTAAATCCTTCTAAAATGTGGAGGATTTCAAGTGAATTCGTTGGAATCTTTTTTTTTTTTTTTTTTTTTTTTTTTTTTTTTTTTTTAACGAGAACAACGAATAAAATATTTTGGTTTTTTTACTTTTTTTTTGTTTTCGATTTATATTTTGAGTTATAATTTTTTTATTATTATTTTTGAATATTTTTTTGAGGGGTTTTTGATATTAATAGAAAATCCCTAAAAAAATCATTGAAAAATAATAACACAAAATATAAATAAAAAACAAAAAATCTAAAAAAACTAAAATGTCTCCGCCGTTATTCTTATAAAAAAAAAAAACTCGATTCCACTTCCTTTGTCAAACGAATACACCAAGAATGGAGAATTGGATTTCAATTCCTTCAAATTCCAATTCCTATTGGAATGTTCAGATTCCAAATCCTATTCCTTCCAATTCTAAATCCTATGCAAATTCCAATTCCAATGCTATTCCATTCTGTGAAACGAACGCGCCTAAGAGATGTCTTTTTAGTAAACAAACACACTCCTCTAACCAATTAAGAGGCTATCAAACAACCCTATGGTAACGTGATGATACGCATACAAGGAGAAGAATAACAATCAAATAGAAATGCAAAGAGGTGCATTATATTTTCCAGGTTCAGTCTCTGGCATACCATAACATTGCAAAGAACCCAATCAAATAAAAACACAAATGTTCACAGCAAAAGATGCAAATTTTTTATTTGCATTTTTACTCAAGAACCCAAAATGTCTTAAAAGATAAACATTAAAACTAACAAGTACCAGTTTGACATCAAGCCTATCTATGTAATACCTATCTATTTAATAATTTACAACAACTACAACCACAAACTCCTAAATAAAAATCAGACAAATCTCAAAATAAGCAATCATAAATCACATATACCTTTTCATATCTTTTCAAATTTGTTACAGTGTTTTATCACGAAATTTGATTTATGTTTTGAGACGGTTTTGACTAACGACCATCAAATAAAGATTGGCTACCCAGGATAACCCAATAACAAAAGACGACCTTATACGTTCACGATCGCAGACAACGTTGGGTAGCCCTAACCCACCACCTCGTGTTCTAAAGAAAACCCGTCGCCCGAAAACCAATTTAGATAAAACCTGGTACCCCAAGCCTTGTTTGATTGAACACATAGCAATGATAGATATAATTATTGCTATTTGTGGGGGCCAAGTCTTTCCATTTCTGACACTTCTTTTCTTTTTCATATCTTCACATATTTGTTCAGAGTACCACAAGCTCGTTCAGCTTTACACAATGGACCAACTCTTGTCAATGATTGAGTTATGATTTAGTTTGTTACGACATGAATACTTAATTTTTTTTCTTAATGTTTTAGCTTTTTTTTTTTTTCGACACAAATTATGCAATGTACTCACCATGTTCCAGGTGAAAGGTACGAAGAGCTATCGCAAGGACATATACCCAAGTACCTATGCAACAAACGAATGGTGGCGCGCCCCTGGTGTCACGAAACACGAACTAAGATTTCTGGACTCTGGAGGACCAATCCATGAAGTATCTCATGGCCTTGCTAGTGTCATGTCAAGAAACATTGTCTAGCACAAAGATGTATACTTGGTGATTTCTCATTTTAGCCAAACGAAAGGCATCTGCTGTTCTGCACACAACCTGATTCTTCATCTCAAGATCAATGCATGCGTGTTTCTTTTAACATAATGTGAACAAATGACCTATGCTTCACTTGCAAGATTTGTCTCAGCTTGTCCACCTTATCTTCAGTTATGTGAATTTACTTGAAATAACACAGACGTTTGGTTGATTGAAGAGGTCTCTCCATTTAACTTATTTAACTTATAAATGGTATTCATTATAATTACCAGTAGTTTCTTTATCTCTATCTTTATAATTATACTAAAATTCAATACACTTTCTTTTCTTTTCAATTAAATAATACTTTTTTATACCTTTATCATTATCTTTTCACTTTTTTTTCACTCATAATTATTTTCAACAAAAATTAAAATATTATAGAGCAGAAACAATGTTTTCTCCAAATTTGCTGATAAACAGTAGCATTTTCTCTCATTTTCACTTACAACGATACTCCTAAAAACATAGAACCACACTCACATAATTTAGAGGAGCTGCTCTTAGTTATTTAATACTAATATTTTTATATTTGAATTAACATTTAGTTACTTTAGTTAATGTTTATAGCATTTCCATGATATTTATTAACTAGTATCAAAACTAATACTTAATATGTAATGTTACTATTTTATTTTGAAACTAAATTTAATAATATTACTATTCGTATTTAAAATTAATAATTTAATTCATGTAATTTGTGTGAGGCTAGTGCCTGGTAATAGAGAGAAAGTTTGTTTTTTTAAAACACGTAAAATGTTTTGGGTTCAATTCCTATTTATAAACTAAAACAAATTTGCCTTAAAAAAAAGGAAAAAAAAGAGTTCGTATAAGTTTAAATTTGTTATTTAATGGTTCCATACACGATTAAATGAGAAAATATGATACCTCAAGATGATGGTATAAGAGCATTCTGAACCCATCCCCTATAGTTTTGTGAGGGGAATTTATAAATTATACGGTGAGGTTGTGAGTGGTTGTGAGTGTAAATTATAGGAGGGAGAGAGAAAATGTAGTGACTTTTTGTAAATTTGGGGGAAAGGTAGTGATATTTTGTAAATTATAGGGTGGAGAGAGAAAACTGTAATGATAAAAGTATAAAAAAATATTATTTAATTAAACTGTAGAGAGAGATGTGGTGTTAGAGCGTTCTCATCCAACCCCTCATATTATGTGAGTGGTGTTTTTATAATTTAGAGAGTGATTCAGGGTGTTGTGAGTGAAGAGTTTTTATATTTTAGAAAAGGTAGTGAGTTTTCTGTATATTTAAAAAGTTATTGTTCATCTCCTATAATTTTTTAGTATATTTTGAAAGTGGTTGTGAGTGAAGGAAAGAGAAAAGGTAATGATAAAAGATATAAAAAGTATTATTTAATTGAAATGGATAGAGAACATAAAGTAAGTTTTAGTGTAATTTTTGGTTTGGAGATATGAGATAAGATGAGAATGCTCTTATATAGTGTAATTATGGAGATGGAGATGGAGGACGGGCTAGGAATACTCTAACTAGGCTCATTGATTCTGGGCAATACTGCAATAGCGCCTAATTAAAGCTTGTTTACTTTTCTTATGGAGCATTCTTATCACTTCCTTTATCTTCAAATTCAAAATTACGTTAAAAACATTATATTTTTTTTATCTCAATTAAATAATAATTTTTATACCTTTATCATTATCTTTTCTCTCTCGCTCACTCACAACAATTACATTCAAAATATACTAAAAAATTTATAAGATTACAAGAAATTTTCAAACATACCGAAAAATGATTGTGTTTTTCTCTACATGCTATGAGCGTGGCTAGTCTATCATGATTTATTGTTGTTTAGCGCTTCTCTCTCTCTAGGTATATATAGATAGTGTGACTTGCTGGTAATTATTTATTTTCATTGTTACTTCGTAAATTTGTGGTCTTTAGAAGAAATTGATTTTATATCATTATGATATTTAATTTTTTATTCAACCATTTCATACGATTCATTTTTATTTAACCTAAAATAACATGAACATTTTATATCGTTAAAAAACACCTATTCACAAACTTCATACGGAGATTTCTATCATTAATGCCTTTTAAGTTACATTCTCTTATGGGTAAGGGGCATTCATGGGTACTGCCCATATACCGCTCACCTGTAACATCATCATACATCTACCCTAAAGTACCACAAACCACAAAATCACTGGCAACACTTACCCATAAGTACCACATAACTTTTTGTTTGTTTTTTTAGTTCTTCAAATACAATAAATGATAAAAATAAATCAATTTTATGTGACGAACCTTTGCCATGGACTCTATCCACATAGGGTGATCACGGTGTTGGCATGTGGTTTGGAAACCATGTACCCTACCCATATTAGTGCCACACCCTCTCTTATAACAAGATACTTTATTGGAGAAACGCCAGCATCCAAAACAAAACGAAATATTTTTGCTTGAAAACATATTCGTTGGAAGCCGGTTGGTGAAGGTAGGCATCTATGGTATTTCATCGATGATAGTGATATGATACGCCGACAAACATATTTCTGCTGCAAAACATATTAATGATATTGAGGAACTACCTACTAATTTTATCTAGGGATATTCGCCGATGTTTGCCAACATAGTATAGTGAGTATAGCAATGACAGTTTCATCGACAAAGTAGCGGCTCAATTCTCCAAAGTGTCTTACCGATAGATTTAAGGTCAAATTACCCGCAGATAGATATTTGTAGTCTATCCTAATTTGATTAAGATAATATTTCAAGTAAATGTGCATAAAACATACAAATAAAAAAAAAGATGTACCATAAAAAAAGGAAAAATTCTCAAAACAGGTCTTTACATAAACCAATTTCAAGTTTTACATATTTTTCCCTTTATATTTCATAAATAAATATTCAAAACTAGTCAGGATGAGTAGTATGTGTAACCAAACGAGCAGCTTACAAAACCACTTAAAATTCACCACTAGGCCATAAACCAACTAAAACGAGCACGTTCCAAACTCGTTTAGTCGCTACGAGCAAATAAGATGCATGCCTCGGAAACAACGCCCATGACTACTGCATAAATGTTTTCATCGTGATAAGTGGATCTTATATTTTTGGAAGGACGAGTAATTTACAAACTATTGGTCATGAGTAGTTTGGCTCACGAAATGCATCGGCCCGGGTAGTTTTACAAAGACTAATTGGACCAAGTAGTTTGCAAGCTCAGATAGTCAATATGAGTAGATTTTGGTCAACGACTAGTTCTTCTTGTATACATGTCGAATACGAGTAGTTTGTTACCAGTTAACTCGTCTATACTACTTTGACATTACATGCTACTTGTGGCTACTTGTTTAGTTGTCGTTTTAGGGCAATCTGATCCATTTGAAATTTCAATTTTATTTTTGTCTTTGAATTAATATGTTATATCCCTACTTTATGCCATCCCTTGTTTTTATGTAATCTTTTGTAAAAATATATATATATAAAAAACAAAATGTTAAATATTACCATATTTCAATATATTATTATTATTATTATTATTATTATTATTATTATTATTATTATTATTATTATTATTATTATGCCAAATTACCAATTGTCACACCCTGTTAAGCAATTTACGGAAGCGAAAAACGGAAATGTAACAAGTACAACTAGTATCAAATACAGTGTTTACAAAGAAACATTACTAACTAATTTACAATATGTTACATCGTTCTAACATCTTTTACAAACTAAGTGAGACAGTCAAAACTAAATCTTCAATTACTTTACTTCTAACTCAAATGCTCACAACATCGATTACAATCCAACAAGTAAAACATAATCAATCTACTCCACCTTTCTGATTACCTGAAAATCATGTTTAAAGAAAAGGTCAACTACGAATAGTTGGTGAGTTTCATAAGTTTTAACGAAATCAGTTCTGCATACGACACAGTCATAGTTTGCATGTACGCGCGTATATAAAAATTGTATTTACGTTTGTATATATTTACAGCTGTGTCTTTATGTGTAAATATGCATGCATATAAGTTTATAATATAAATTCGAAATTACGATAAAACCGTGATTGTTTGTTCGTACTACGTGTTTCCAATTTTTGTGTTTAATCAACCACTGTGGACCCCCTTCTCCCCACGACGGTTCCACATAAAATCAACCACTGTGCTCCCCTATCCGCCCACAACGGTTCCACGTGAAATCCAACATTATACAGTGTATACACCAATAATTAATTAGTATTTCCTGTACCAAATTATTTCGTACATCTATTCACATAGCATTTATATAGACACACACACACACAGATATATATATATATATATATATATATGTATGTATGTATATATATATGTATGTATGTATATATATATGTATGTATGTATTTATGCGCATATATAGTACTTATCACGTATCACCAAACACTGTGGCCCCCTTCCGCCCACAATATCCTCGTGGCCTCCACTGCCCACGTTATCCCCATGGCCGTTACAGACCACGTTATCCCCATGGCCGTTACAGACAACGTTATTCCCCATGGTCGTTACAGACCACGCTGTTCACCCATGGCCATTACAGACCACGCTATTCACCCATGGCCATTACAAACCACGTTATTCACCCATGGCCGTTACAGACCACGTTATTCACCCATGGCTGTTACAGACCACGTTGTTCACCCATGACCATTACAGACCACGTTGTTCACCCATGACCATTACAGACCACGTTGTTCACCCATGACCATTACAGACCACGTTGTTCACCCATGACCATTACAAACCACGTTATTCACCCATGGTCGTTACAGACCACGTTATTCACCCGTGGCCGTTACAGACCACGTTATTCACCCATGGCCGTTACAGACCACGTTATTCACCCATGGCCATTACATACCACGTTATTCACCCATGGCCATTACAGACCACATTATTCATCCATGGCCATTACAGACCACGTTATTCCCCAGCTTGTTATGTGAGTACACAACGTATTTGTATAAACGTGTTGTTGCGTGTAATTTCATTATGTTTTGGTATTTGTACCATGTCCACTTAATTTATCATTCAACAATATTATTCACCATTCATTCGCACGTAATCAGTCGTTATGTTTGTAGGGACTTTTTGTATGTAAAAGTTCAGGTGATTTATATCCTGAACCATTTCTAGATAGATAACGCATGTAACTAAACTTTTCACCCCAAAACGTTCATAAGCAGTTTGAAAAGATGGGTCATGAAAGTCACGGTTTTGTAGGCACTCAGTGCTATGTTAGCTCGGGGTTCGTTTCCCTTGCTATCTCTTAGTCCCAATAGTCAATATTATGATAATATTAATATTATTATAATCTTTATACTAAGCTGGGCTATATAGCTAGTCTGGGTGTGGCTGTAACACTCAGAAAGTGTCAATAGGCTTAGATTGTGATGTTCTTTAATGTATAATGTTTAACATCGAACTTGGCTCAGTTTCCCCGTTTCACCAGCTGGGCCAAGTTGCTCGTTTACGTGTTTGGAAAATGGTTATGGGGATGTAAACTTGGGTAAACGTGTTTGTTGATAAAATGATTAAGTTATAAAGAAAGATCCCAATTTAGGGGTCTGGATTCGCTACTGGACTCGTTTCCGTTTATTCAGTTTGATTTGGAGAAAAACACGCACAATCTATCCAAATTATTCGGATTTCTCACAAAAAGTTTGTTTTTACATAATTAATCCGAAATATGCTTTTTGATCACTCATGATGTTATGATATTCTAACAGGTTCGTTAATCACAAACCCGTCGGTTTTTTTTTTATCAAAAATCGAATTTGCTTAACATTCAAATTAGCACAACTAATGATCTGTTTATCATTAAATTATGAAAATTTAGAAAATTTTCGCTTAAAATATGTAGATTTTTATAAAAATATTTCTTGAATTAATTACTGATTTATAAATTTATAAAAAATCATTTTATATGCTATATTTAGCCTGAAAATCGTTCGTTTATACCAAATGATTTCCAAAAAATCCGCCAAAATTCTTGAGTGATCAAAACACTTTCCAAAATAACCTGTAGCAATTCCAGAAGCTAACAATATTACCAAATACCATTTTCGAGCTATAAACGATCATGAAAATTCAAATAAGCGCGAATGCACAAAACATATTTAGGCTTATCCAAATAACCCCAAATTTCATATGTGATCAAAATCTGAGTTCCCCTAAAAAATTTCATAATTTTTCAAGCATTTTAACTATTTTTACCAAATAAACGCCCTAATTCGGTAATAAATTCGCCAAATATTCTCGAATGGTTGAAAAATTACAAAATTTGGACGGGGACTCAGTGATTAGGTCCCTAATGTCCTTGAAAAATTTAATGTCCTAACAATATGCACATCACAACCTTAACCTAAAAATCCCGTAATAGAGTAAATCGGTATTATCTTTGCGGTTTTGGTTCATTTTCGCTTTCTTAATCAAGTTTCCAGTTTCTAGTGCCTCTATGTAAGCTAGGTACATGTCCTATATCACAAACCAAGCATGTATCATCAAGTGACTAGCTCTGAAAGTTAGGGTTTCGGTTAGGGTTCTAAACCGAACTTTTGAACCGTAAGAACTTCGTTTAAACCCTCTAATCCGTGTTTATGGCAAAAAAAAAAGTATGATTCTGATTTCTAACCATGTGTATGATCAAAATATGTATTTGGACCATTTTAGGGTTTTTACATGGTTAGGAATGATTTTTTGTAATCAAACTATGCTTATATGGAATTAAACTTGATTAAACATGCATAAAATGGATGAAAATTATGATTTTACCTTAGGTTTTCTTGAGTATTAGCTGAGGAACAGAAGAGGATCTAGAAGTTTTGAGATAAAGGATACCTAAAAATATCTAATACATAATATATATTGAAAACAAATTAATATAAAAAAGTTTTTTTCAACTTTGGCGGGCTGGGCTTGTTGGGTCTCCTTTGGGCCCAATTTTGGCCCGTTAGTCTTGTTTTGCATGCCCGAACGTGAAATCCTGAGTCCAAGTTTATTTCAGGTTCGGATTTTAGCGAGAAAAATATATCGGGTGCGACAAAAAGTGCGAAAACGATCGTTTTTTCGGCCATTTTAGTGTAAATTTATAAAAACATACTATTTGTTTGTAATAATCGAAAATATTTTCACGGATCACTTAAAACATCACCAACAAGTGTTTTTTAAATCTTTTTCGGCTTAACGGATGATACAATGCTTGTTTCGGAGCTATCTTTCGCGTTTAAATTCATAGCGGGTAGTTAAATGAGCACGTTTTCGTTTAACTAGTTTGCTATCATACTAAGGCCTTAATATCAATATGTTGGCTTATGATAGACATATGTCACTTATAGATGGCCCCTCGGGATATCTGGGTCATAACCAGACCCGTTTGATTAATCGTTTGTTCGCTACGCAATAAGCGGTTAATCGATTATTCGATAAACGAATACTATGGCATACTCGATTTTGTCGCGAATGTCACATTATTCCGCAGTTAATAAATTTCATCCTCGAAATTCAATATGCCAATTACACCCCCTTAGGGAAAGGTTATAAGTATTTGTCTTAGAATTAGTTCTTTCTGTTTCCGAATGTATTTGTTTACGTTTGTGGATTCCACTAAATTTTATTCAATGAGATTTTATTGTGTCGCAACTGTTTGATTTTCGTCGCTCAACATTTTGACGAGTCTCTTTATAGAGTTTAGTTGTATTAAGGTTTTCAAATGGTATTAATTCTGTCCTGCCAGTAAGGCACCCGTTCTGATTTGATATAGGTAAAATATCGGGAATGAGATAATTTTGTTTAATACGTTATAGGTTAACCTTCGAGGCAATTTTGTACAGTTGCATGTATTTTCAAGTTAACTCGTCAGTTTCATTAGCTCAACTAACACCTTTCAAGAATCATCATCTTGTCACATATATCGGTATAGTCCTCTAGTTAGCCTCAAGCGGCTTTCAATTTGTTTTTATTATTACGAGCTTTATCTACGGTTTTCCGAAATCAATTCAGATTTTGTATTTTAGTGGTCGCCAATTTTTCAATTGAATAAGGTGGCGAGTTATATTCTTGCTTGTATAATGTAGTATATAACCGCTTGTATAATATTACGATTATTGTTAATGTACGAGGATTGAAATTACTGGTCTCTCTTTCCTCTAATGTTTGAATATCTGAATTGGTTTGATTGTTTGTTAGAGGACGGAAGACCTTACTCAAGGCGATTTGGGACCTAAAGTTTCATACAAAACTCACCATTGCTTTCTTTTGTTTACAAATCAAAAGAAAGTATTTGGAGTGGATTAGTCAGGGAACTATGATTCAGCTTGCATTGCTTTCTCGGGATGTTTCAGGAACATGTGTTAAGAGATCCATTGTAGTTTGTTCCCCCTTCCAATGGGGTATTTCAAACTGCTGTAACATCCCCAAGGATCTTTAGTATTCAATCTTAGTTTATTATAGTGCACAACTTTACAACACATGTGCCTATGATCTTTCTCATACCAGTTCCTCCATAAATTTCCCTTACATGTTTACGCTAGTACTCAGTCTAACAAGACATCTGGCCTGAGTTTCCTTCTTTCATCACCCGGTTATTGAGGCTATAAAATCTTGAAGTTCAAGTTTCGGTCCTGGTAGTAATGAATTTCTTTGGTTTTCACAGTTATGATCGTTTAACAATCCCATCCAATCTCCATTGCCTCTTATTTAACTTGTTTTGATTACTTATAAGTCGTAGGTCTTTACGGTTGTGTAACTCTTACCGTTAGTAGTATACAAGTAATGCCCCCGGATCTTGGGTATGAAAGCAATGGTTCCATATTTTCGGTTACGATAGTATAGTTCTTCTCATTCATGTTTAGTAATTGGGGGGGGGGGTATATGCTATTACTTTGTTTCCTTTTCTTTTCATAATCTCGGTCCCTTTTAATTAGGAGGACAAGGTTTATGTAATACTTAGAAAGTTTTCATCCCGCTGGGGTTTACATTAACTTCTTGATGTAACCGTTTTAATATCTAGTTTAAGATAGGATATGAAAGGCATTTTTGGTTCTGGGGCCTCCTTCTTGTATTTCGATCATTTCGTTATTTGGAAGAGGTATTCTGATAGTCTTGTCTTTACATACGATTTCCATTTCTGATCTCAAATAATTAGTCCATGTTTATTACACCAGAACTTCTTAACTCTAGCTGGAGTGGGTTAATAAGGAATGGTTGGTTGTTCAGGATGAAAGAATAATTTTGGTTTATTTGGTTAACCGGGTTATAGGTTTACCGTTAGAGAGTTCTATGTCATAAGGGTTTATTAACTTACTAATCAATATATTTTTTTTAAGGATAGGGAGTTAACAAAATGAAACGTCTATTAGTACACGTGTTATTTAATTTGAAGCGCACTAGTCAGAAATTGTGAATGTACCTGCTATTACGTTCGGATTTGGTCGTGTTCCACTCGGGTCAATCACGTAAGCGATCTCTAGTCTGGTTAAACATCGATGCTTGTTCTCCACTTGACTTGGGACAGTTTCTTTTGAAGTGCTGTGTACTACCACACTCATAACAAGTAGGGTGATTTACCATAGGTTGGGTTAATTGTGTTGGTTATAAGTGAATTGGTTGTGGTCGAGGTAGTTGTGGATGGTGTGGTTGTGGTATTTGAGATGGTTGGTTCATAGTGTTTACAATGGTTTTACAATCACGGACATAGTGTCCAACCTTGCCACATCTATAACACCCGTTTGTTCGACATTCACCTATATGATGATAACCACATTCCTTACACTTTGGCAAAACCCCTTTATACTTTTCTTGTTTCACCTCTGAATTGGTAATGGTGTACGTTATATTATGGTGCGTGCACGTTTATTCTGTTATCTTCCTTGTACCTTCGCCTCATAATCGGTTCATTTTGTACCAGACGATTCTCTAGGTATTCCTAGCAAACCGCTTCTAACCAAATCAGAAGTTACAATGCCGGCTTGTAACACGACATTTTTGAAAGTTACGGGGCCATTTGCGTTAACCAAACTTCAGACTTCGGGGGCTAAACCCCAAATGTAGCGTTCAGTACGTTTAGATTATGGGGTGACTAACCATGGAACTAGACGAGCCAGTTCGTTAAAGCGGTGGGTATACTCTAAGTGATATGCACCCTTCATTTCTAGATTCCAAAGTTCTTGTTCTAATTTCTGAATTCCGTTTATTGGACAAAAGTGTTCTATCATAAGATTTTCAAGTTCTGTCCAAGAAATACGGTTGGTTGCCACTTTTCCCCGAATTTGCACAATAGTATTCCACCACATAAGTGCGTGCTCCACAAACGTAGAGGTAGAAAATTTGACAATATAATTTGGCGGACAATTGGTGATATTAATGACGGATTCAGTCTTTTCGATCCACTTTACCAGTCCATTTGGTCCTTCCAGTACCACTAAAATCCATAGGTTTAAATAGCATGAAGTTTTTAAGTTGATATCCGTGTTGCGGGCGATTTTGGTTGTTACGACTATTGTTCATGTTCGGTGGGGGATTATCATTATTGAGAGTAATATTAGTATTCAATGGGGGAGGATTAGTTGTGACAGTGTCAATATTTATCGGGGGAGCATTTGTGGTTGTATTAGTATTTGTCGGGGGATAAGTATTTACGGTCGCGCTAGTGTTCGGCACTTGATTTGTATTCATAGTTGTATTAATACCGGCAGCGAATTGTGCTGATATAGTCGGAAGTACTGTTTCTAGTTGCCGAGCGATCATCTCGGCTACATCTGCCGCAGACAACGTGTTTACTTTCTTCGGGGCCATTCTATAACAATAACCAGTTATCCCACAATTAACAACAGTTCACTTATGCAACTAATCGCAAAAGGAATCACATTAACAAGCAATCAGGTATTTTAATTAACACGTATGTATCACACGGATCTTTTCTCGAGTTTGTATACTAAGGATAGTATGTAAAGTTAGCCTAACAAAGGCCATAGTTTGTATATATATTGAAAGTTGCCACCTAATGACAAGTAATTTTAACCCAGTAAGGGTCAGTGTTCGTAATAAAATATCCAATTCGTCAGCCATATCAACATAGCACACTACCAGATGCTTGCATGGAGTATCGAAAATATTCTATACACAACAACATCATACTATCCCTATATTTCCAAGTACACATTGTAAGAATTATAAACGGTTTACAACTCGCCCGACAATTATTCCGGTACGATCCTATCATTGGACCATTGTGTTTGTCCGGCCTTTCCCGTAAGTAGACATATGCCCATTACGTGTTTAATCAGTGCGTTATAATAGGGATGCATTTGTATATTCCACTTGACCCTTGGAGGTTGTTAAATATAATTATAGAATATATTCTTTCGCCAGGTCATTCGGTACACGCAAACATGTTGGGTCTACTAAAAGTCGTAATTTATTGGTTGGGAAAGGAAGTATGTCCCATTCCAGTCAGGCACGTCATCTATTTGTGAGCATAAGGTTTCTCTCCTATAATAACCAATTGGAATAGCAAAATATAGGATATGTTGGAGGTTCTCGTACATAGATGGTTCGAAGAGTTTGCTAGTTAGGGAAGTTCATCAGAGTTAGTTGTACTGGTGATATGTAAAGAAAATTATTATTAACATTTCTTCTTGAAATATCATTAGTACATTATATGTACTGGTAGCCACAATTGGTCATATTATATTAAAAACTCAATTTGGGTAGTTATCATATTTATAATTTAATAAATCGGGCTCATCACTAGGGATGATGTTTGTTTTCGAACAACAGAAATGAAAGGACGACCAGAAAATAATTTAGTTTTGATGTCAAAGAAACACGTATATAAGATAAGGATTAAGACCCAAGTTGAGAAGTATTATATATATATATATATATATATATATATATATATATATTCCCTTGAAATTATTATCTGTAAGTCACACCTCGCACGGCTCGTTCCCGGGCCTTGTATATTAAGCCCCTTTGTGGTTCTGTCACATCCCCAGATCTAGTTTAAACTTGCTAAGGCATCCTCGTATTCTCGTTCATAGGCAACACTGGTTCCTCATTTGTCACAAAGTTACCAGATCTTGATATCCTTCGGTGTAATAGTTAGTTATAAAAGAACGATTTTCGATAGCTTAGATCAGCATAAAGGAAATTATTAACTAGGGCTGAAATAACATATTTTATTTGTTTTGAAGAAGTATAATATTAATTATATAAAAAATATAATATAAATTTTGATACGATATAATTTTAATCATAATAAGAATTAATATTGATTATAACCGAATATAATATTCGTTATGGTAAGGCTCAAAATTATCGGTAGTACCGTACGTATATGTATCTATATACCTTATTTCAGTTAAGCACGTATGCACGTTGCATATATACTCCACATCACCTTTATACATGTATGTTGCCATTTTTACCTATCAGTATGTTCCGCGACTTCTCCCCGAATTCCCTCGTACAAGCAAGTCTGTTATTACGTTCCGGATCATAATAAGTCACCAGCCCTACGAGTTCATCTCGGCATCCATCAGTATCTATCGTTACTCATTATTAAGTTTCTAGATATAATCGAGTCTACGATTATATTATAGTGTTGGGTCGTATTTTGTGGTTTATGCTTTGTATTGTTAGATTTAGTCTTGGGCTTAGTTGGGCTTTCATATGTAAACCGAGATTGATCTCGGTGGGCTTTTGGTTGTATTGGGCCTAGATGGTAGTCTATATATATAGGATATGTGCTAACAAAGTTAGGAGAGTTCGTTAAAAGTTTATTTTCACCTGTGTAAGTTGTTAAGGGCTTAACCACCCGACGAATTAATATACGTGTGTTTTGAAGCTTGTTCATCGTGTTTATTTGTGTTTGTGTTTGTTACATAGAATCGGCTTGGTGATTAGTTTCCGCATAATCATTGAGTTACTTGATATCACATTGAAGATCCTGTCTCGGGACTTACAATTGGTATCAGAGCCTATAGACCTATTCTAGGCACGGTTATTGGTGCTATCAAGGATTTTTTCATCGATTTACGAGGTGTGTTTGGTTGAAGATTTCTGGAGATTGAAGAACTGTTCTTCGTGTTCTTCGGCTGGTGAAAGTTTGGTTTGGAATAGATTTTGGTAAATCTCGTGTTTAATTTGAATCCCATCATTCTTGGGATTGAGTTAAATATTCAAAGATTACCATATCTTGAACTATTCCTAGTTCCCGGCAAATCCGTTTCAGTTCTCGGGTTGATTTCAAGGCTCTCGGGAAGATCTCGAGGTCCACGGTTAAAATTAAAGGTTTTCGGGAGGATATTCAAGTTCTCGGGTTGATTTCGTCGTTCTCGGGAAACTTAGTGTGTCTTCGGATATTGTTGACAGTTCTCGGTCAACCTTTTGTGTTTTCGGAAGAAATTTGCTGTCTTCGGTCTTTCTATCAAGTTCTCGGTTAAGGCTGTTATGGCTCAATCAGCTGTTAGTGCGTTTTCTAATGCCACTCTTCATTAAGAACTTGATTCTATCTTGGGAACTACCACTCGTGTACCACGACTACTGTCATCAGAAGGGTTTGCTGAGTGGAAGTTCAAATTTGAGAAGTACGTGAAAGCAAAGGATGCGAAACTGTGGAGAAGCATAGTTAGAGGTCCTCAGGTTATTACCTATCAAAGAGAAGGCTTTGAAGAAGTGAAAACAAAGCCAGTTGAAATGTATTCGGATTCTAATTTCGATATAGTTGAGTAGGATGAGAAGGCTCTGGCTACCTTGACCATGGCACTTTCGCCTGAAATTGCCTTGGGATTTAGAGAGCTGAATTCTGCTAAAGCACTCTGGGAGGATCTCATTGAAGTGTTTGAAGGAAATGAAGACATGAGGAGAAGTAGGCAAGATCTCCTTAGATAGCAATTCAACATGTTCAACTATGTCTTGGGAGAGTCACTTGAAAAATAACTTCACCGGTTCATCTCGTTAGTCACGAAGATAAGGTCAGCCAATATTAACCTCACCCCTGTTGAGATCAACAACAAGCTAGCAAACTCACTGCCACAGAACTGGGATTTAGATGTGGCTGTCATCAAGAAACCAAGGATCTGGCAAGGCTGACGCTCTCTTAGGAGATGGCTATCATCAAGGCTTGTGATATGGACGACAAGCAGCGTGCTATTAATCATGAAAATACCTACAATACTACTGGCTATGGCATTGCCTCCAATAATGCTTTAGTTTCACATGACAGTTTTTCACTGTTCAAGTCATCTCAGACTCAGCCGGCTCAATCACAGTAGTCTCAGCAGACCTTCTCAATGTTCAAGTCCTCACAGAATCAACCTACTCCACAACCTACATCATCAGTTGCTCCTATTTTCTTTCCACAACCTGCTACTACACCGAAAGCACAAATCCCTATGGCTACCTCCAGCCAGTCTCCCACTCAGATTCCTGTTATTTATAAGGAAACATAAGAGAACATCGCTTTAATGGCAGGTTTTATGAACTACTATAATGCCTTTCTTGCTGGAGACCTGGTGCAACCTGCTGTGGTTGCTGAGCTAGATCAATTACATCCTGATGATATGGAAGAGATGGATATCTCTTGGCAAATTGCCATGGCTGTCTTTAGAGCCAAAAAGTTTACTAAAAGGACAGGCAGGAGCAACTGGAATGTTCTTGCTAATCAGAAGGTAGGTTTCAACAAGAGCTCTTTGAGGTGCTACAATTGTCATGAGCCAGGTCATTTTGCTCGTGAGTGTACCAATCCGGCTAAGGAGGGGAATAGAGAGAGGGCGATGGTTCCTGTCAATGGTGGAAGAGGAGAGAATGTGGTTAGTTTGAATGTGGGTGAGCGTGGTTTGCTGGTTCAAAACTTCTCGTGGGAGGATCAGATGGCAGCACTGAACATAAGTGATCAAGTTGCAAATTTTGCTGAAATGGATGTTGAAGAAGAGGAGAACAAAGCTGAGGAGCAGGTCAGGGATCTTCAGCATGCTTTCATGTCTTTCACCTCCACCAAACCATCTGAGGTAAGTTCTGTGCTTTGTTCTCTATCATGCATTGACAAAGTGGGCCTTTATAAAATTCATAATAGCAATTTAATTAGGGAAATGGAGGGTGTTAAATATGAAAATTCTATAGTTAAGAAACTTGAAAAGTCCTTAAAAGACAAATGGAGGCACAAAAACAAGATTTTTCTAAACTGTAGTCGGATTTTAGCATAAAATGCTGTCACTATCTAGATGCTAAAAAGAAAATCGCTGAACTAACTTCCAAGTTAGAAGCATCGAGATTGGAGATTTCCAAACTAACAAATAAATTCCAAAATGCTGAGTTCAACTTTAAAAAGTTTGATGTCTCTAGTGCCGTTGTTGAATCGATGATAGAAAAACAATTAAAATTGAAAGAAAATAAGGGTGTGGGTATTGGAAATAACTAGATTCCCCCTTCATATAACAATAATTATACTAGTCTTCCTCTCACCAAGGAAGAAGAAGAAAAAGAAAAGTGTTTGTAGTATGGTAAGTCACCTGTAACTGACAATGGTATGGCTGGTTCGAATAAGGCATCTGAGTCAACCTTCGGGGCGAACAATTCTAATGTGTCTACCTCATGTGTAGATGAAGTAATAGTTGAGGATTGGACCGATGAGGATGATGAATCACCCATTGCTTCTGCCGTTTCTTTTTATTTGCTTGTTTTGCCTATTTTAAACAATAATGTTACTGATGTGTGTGTGGGCTCTATTTTTAAGAGAAAAGACAATTGTTTTGCCACTTTTTCTAAAACTTCAAAAGGTAGTGATCTGTCACTTAATAAATCTGATGAGCTTAAAAGTCATAATAAGTGTTTGTCGCCTAAGTTTGTAAGAGAAAAGAATTTTATTGATAATAAATGTGGAGGCTCAAATGCTAAGTCCAAAGATGGAAAATCAAGCTCACACAACAAAGCAAGACTGGGAATCGGCCACAACGATTTTTACATTAAAAAGCAAACTTGTTTCAACTGTGGCATTCCCGGTCACATTGCTAGAAATTGCTTTCGTCTCCAGTATAATCCTTATTATAGACGCCATCAGAGGACCATGTCTCATAACGCATACAAAAATTTTCATTCTAATAATTCAAGGCGTTATGAAGCAAGGCTCTCTGATGGCAGTTGGAGAAGAGACAAGGCTGACAGGTCAAGTTTTCATTAGACTAAGCCTATTGTGACTCAAAAGCGGAGTGGAAACTCGATTTTGGTTCCAAGACCAAAGTGGGTCTCTGAACCAAAAACGTTTAAAAGGACAATGCCGACTGAGTTTTCTATCAGCAAACTAGAGAGTAAGTCAACCACTTGTGTAAATCCCAAAGTTTTCAAACCAAAATACAAATGGTTGTCCAAGTCTCCAGTAACAAAGTCCTCAACGTCTTCAGATTCGATTTTTGATAATGATGAGGATATGTCATGGTAACCCGTAACACGGTTAACCAAGTCAGGCTTACCCAGAACTACTATGGACTGGGTACCCAAAACTAACTAATCTCGCACATTGTGCAGAAACAGCTATGGAGGAATATTATCAGACTATGGTTTGTTGATAGTGGCTGTTCCAGGCACATGATGGGGGACATATCTCAACTAAGTGATATTCAAATCTTTAACGGTGGATATGTTTCCTTTGTGGGAGGAGACAAAGGGAAGATTACTCAAAAGGGTACCGTGAGTAATGGGGTTTTAAAGTTCGAAAACATTAACTATGTTTTGGAATTGAAGCACAGTCTGCTCAGCGTGCCACATATTTGTGATAAGGGTTTTTCTGCTCACCTTACCAACAAGGAATGCTTGATTCTGAAACCTGGTATCATCATACCAGAGGAGTGGGTCCTGGTCAGATCACAGAGAAAAGATAATGCCTACTTGATTGACATGAACAAGAACGTTCCTGACAAAATTACATGCTTGTTTTCTAAAGTGTCGGAACATAATGCCATGCTTTGGCATCGTCGCCTTGGTCATGCCAATATGAAAACCCTGAATCGTCTTGCGAAGAATAATGTTGTGCTCGGCTTGCCAGTTAAAGATTTTGTGACTAGCGAGAAGTGTGTGGCTTGTACGTTAGGCCAGCATCATCGAAAAGCACACAAGCCAAAGCTAATAAATACCATTTCCAGTGTCTTTCAGTTGCTTCACATGGACTTGTTCGGTCCAGTTCATGTCTTGAGTCTATATCATAGTGATCATTGTCTGGTCATCACCGAAGACTACTCTCATTTCTCATGGGTATTTTTCTTGTCGAATAAAGGTGAGACAGCTGAATTTATCAAGAAGTTCGTAGTACTTATGGAAAATCAATTTAACTTGAAGCTCAAGGGAATTCATTGTAACAACGACACGGAGTTCAAGAATTCTACACTGAATCATTTTTGTGCCGAAAAGGGAATTTTTCGTCAATACAGCTCAGCTCGTACTCCGCAGCAAAATGGCGTTGTTGAAAGACGAAACCGTACTTTGATCGAAGCTGCAAGAACGAAGTTATGTGATTCAAAGTTACAACTATTTTTCTGAGCTGAGGTGGTCAAAACTGCTTATTTCGTTCAAAATCGGGTGTTGATCAACAAATCTCAGATGAAGCCTTCCTATGAAATTGTTTATGGTCAGAAGCCCACAGTCGCACATTTTCGAGCCTTTGGTTGTCCGTGCACCTTGTTAAATCTTGAGCAGACTCCGAAGTTTGAAGCCAAGGCAGATGATTGTTACTTTGCTGGTTATGCTGGTTGAACTGCCTACAGAGTCAACAACATGGGAAACAGATCGTCGAATCATATGATGTGCGCTGGATTGAAGAAAATGAGACAGATGCTCGCGTAGGGCCTGACTGGTTATTTGACTACGACAAGCTGTTCAAGCCATTCAATTTGTTTCCTGTGGTTGTTTCAAATAACTTAGGGGGAGGAATTTCTACTGTTGTTGATGATGAAGAAGATATTTCCGTTGACACTTAAGAGTCTCCTATGCTGAGTGAGGACCCATCTAAATCCTTAGACATCACTCAGCTGTCATCAGAGAATCTGGAAGAGATCGTCACCGAGACTGTTTCCCCACAAGAGCCTCTACATTAGAGATTTCATCAGTTGAGGGGAGAGTGTCATTCGTCAGATTTTCGGTAGCACTCTATTCCCTGATGCCATTCCAACCGAGTATATTGCCAATTGCTCGTACTCGCACAGTACAGCATCATCGGGATGGAGGAACCCTCTCTCTAAAGCTCTTGAAGATCCATCTAATTTATCAGCAAACTTTTCTGTTCTTGATCACTCTATTCCATCAAGAATTCAACGGGACCATCCCATTGACAGTATTATTGGTCCCCTTGAAGCTGGCGTCTCAACCAGAAGCCAGACCGGAACAATCAACAACTGCTTATATTCTTGCTTCATTTAACAAATTGAGCCCAAGTCGATTGACATGGCTCTGCAAGAATCAAGCTGGGTTGACGCCATGCATGAGGAACTAAAGCAGTTTGAAAAACTCAAGGTTTGGAGGTTGGTCGAGCTACCCGCTGGGAAGAAGTCACTGGATACGAGATGGGTTTTTCGTAACAAGCAGGATGACTCTGGGGTCATTGTTCAAAACAAGGCAAGGCTGGTGGTTCGTGGTTTTTGTCAGGTTGAAGGGTTGGACTATACCGACGTGTACGCTCTAGTGGCTCGTCTTGAGGCCATTTGGATCTTTTTGGCTTATGCATCATACATGGGTTTCATAGTCTATCAGATGGATGTCAAGATAAAATTTCTTTATGGTGAAGTGAAGGAAGAAATTTATGTGGATCAGCCACCAAATTTTGTGGATTCCAAGTATCCGTCGCATGTCTACAAGTTGGACAAGGCTCTCTACGGCCTTAATCAGGCTCCTCGAGCGTGGTATGCGACGTTGACAGCTTATCTTTTGGAGAACGGGTATAAGCGTGGAACCATTGATCAGACACTGTTCATAAAGACTGTTGAAAAGGATCTGCTTTTGGTTCAGATATATGTGGATCACATCGTATTTGGTTATACCAGCACTGCTATCTGTTCTGAGTTTGAGGAGGTGATGAAGAAAAGGTTTGAAATGAGCTCGTTGGGGGAGATGACAATGTTTCTAGGTCTGCAAGTTCGTCAAAGCTTGACAGATATTCTGCCACATCAAGGAAAATATATCGAGGATATGTTGGCAAAATTTGAGTTTCAAGACTCCAAAAGTGCGGCGACTCCTATGGCTGAAAGACCTCTTCTTTCTTCAGATCCTGACGGGAAACCCGTAGATCAAACGTACTATCGGTCGATGATTGGGTCCTTGATGTATCTTACCGCCAGTTGCCCTGACATCATGTTCACAGTCTGTCAGTGTGCTCGTTTCCAGGCTAATCCTAAACTCTCTCATTTAATTGCTGTTAAACGTATTTTTAGATATCTGAAAGGGCAACCAAAGCTTGCTCTTTGGTATCCCAAGAATTCAGAATTTAATCTGTATGCTTTTGCTGACAGCAATTATGGAGGTGATGATATTGACAGGAAATCGACGTCTGCGGGATGTCAATTTTTAGGGGATCGGCTCATCTCGTGGCAATGCAAGAAACAACAAACGGTGTCCACAAGCACTGCTGAGCTGAATAATTTGCTGCTTCTACCTGTTGTTCACAGGTCATATGGATGCAACATCAACTGCTGGACTACGGTTTGGAATTTCTTGATACTCCTATTTTTTGTGATAATGATGCTGCAATTGCCATTGTTAAAAACCTGGTTCAGCACTCTAAAACCAAGCACATCGATATTAAAGTTCATTTTATTCGTGACTGTTATGACCGGAAGTTAATTCATCTTGAACAGGTCACACTTATAATAATGTGGCGGACCTATTTACGAAACCGGTCGGAATAGCCAGATTCAATGTGCTTGTAGGGTTTCTTAAGATGTTACGTTTTGAAGACTGAGTATATTTTTGAGGTTTAAATTTGTACATAAAATTGTCTTAGCCTGTTATCTTTTCTGTATAAATTTAGGGGGAGAAAAAAGAAGAATACAAAAAGAGTGTGTGTGTCATTTAAAAAAAATTGTTTTGTTCTGTTGCTTAAAATTACGTCGGTTACTCAAAGTTCAACGGACATATTTCATATGTTTGGTCCCGTTACCAACTATTGATTCACGGGATAGCCATTAACCCATAGGATTGAAATTGACCGGGGTGACTGAACATAAAAATTTTTTTGGTTTAAACTGTCGGTTTAAGTTCTTTCGAAGAAAATTATGTCGGCTACCTAAGTTTGAGGGACATATATTATTATGTGTTTGGTCCTATCGTCTACTCTAGACACATTGGATAGCCATTCACCTGAAAACTGAAGGTAACTGGGGTGATTGAATTTAAAATTGTCTTTGGATTTATCATCTGGGAAGTGATATTATTATTCAGCTAAAGCTTATTAGAAGCTCAAAATATTTTTAGATGAAAATTGATCCAACCTTTGAGAAATGATAGGTCAATTGATTATGTGTGCCTAACGTGTGAAGTGATTAGGCTAAAAAGGCTCTTGATTAGTCATTGGTGTGTATGGTAGTTTTTCTTGATAACTTAAAGTTTGAAGTGATATAAACTAAATCTGCTAAACTTTTTGTGGAGAATCATTTTGAAGACGTTTGCATGTCCCTAGATACATCTCTCCAAATGATAGGCAGAAAAGTAATTACCCAATCATACACGAGCCCGCTAGTGTCTTGATCGCCAAAAGTACATAATATATATATATATATATATATATATATATATATATATATATATATAATTTTTTTATAAGTGTTCAAATTTTTATATAAGCTTAAAGGGGCACCAGGGAACTATAGGGGTGGGGCATACAAGTAAGTCCTAAACACCCTGAATGTAAGGCTTGTAAGTTCGGACGGCATGTAAGTCCAACGTTCAAACTTAAAGCTTAAAATTTTATCTTGTATAAAGAAAATTCTTTAATTAAGCACTACGGGGTTGGAATCAAATTGGGGTGATTTGGGGAAAACCAAATAAGCTTTGAGAAGAGACAAGGGGTATCATAAGTCCATAAGTGATGTGCATATTAGCTTTATGCCTAATTGAATCTAATCATATCATTGACGCAATGGAAATCATGATAATTACCTGCCATCAACCTTTTCACTATGTCACAATAATGTTGAAAATGGATCATTGTGAAAGTATCTTAATCAACATGATTTCATGTTCGGATATTTTCTTGTAAAAGGGTTGGTTGTTTTTAACGGTTGAAATTTGATCCCAATATATGACAAATCTTCTAGATAGATAAATTATTTTTGTTTTAATTTAGTTTTTGTTCCAATTTTATTTTTTAATTTTTATTTTACCTCATGTGTAATCGTGTCGAAACAGATGTCTTTAAGAAATCAATTTTTCATGACTCGGGATTATTTTTTATAAAATGTGACAACTGCTGGTCTTGATTTGTGGGCCAGTCCTTTGGCCCAACGGGTGGTTTTTGTTCTCGGCCTGGTCAAATTGGCCCAAGGTATTTCTGTTTGGCCCAACAACTTTTCTTGTACTATGTTCTCGGCCCAAAATAGTGTTCTCGACCCATTAAGGATCTCGACCGTAATAGATGAATCCGGAAGTTTAAAAGGCATTCTTTGATCATCATTGCTCATTCTTGAGACTTGTAAACATCAAATCTCTCACTTTCTCTCTTCTACCAATCTTATCTTGTCTCTATCAAATCTTCAAGTGGATCTCTTCGAGAGGTAAGAAACGCTAACGAAAATCTATCTTTTATCCGTTGATTTGAAGGTTTTAAGGTGGAAATGGTTTGAAATGATCGGTTCATGATTTTAGCGATTTTATTTGGTTTCTTCTTGAAGTTACTGATCGTTTTCTGAGTTTTTGCTTCCAGTTACAGGTTTAGTCATCAATGGTGATTGGTGATATGGAGAAGACGATGGGTTGTGTTCAAAGGTTCTCGGCGTGGACTGACCAACTTCTCTTGATCAACCAGAGAGATCCTTGGTTAAAGGACACCTCGAAGAATTCTCGGTCAAACCGACCGAGGATCCATTGGTTCTACCGAAAACATATCGTATTTGACGTTTCTGAGTCAATCAAACCTAATATTTTCAACTGTTTTCATTAACAAATGTCATGAATATCTATTTATGTTGGGAGGTAGCATGACTTGTGTCGGATTATGAGCCAGCGTCAATATTACCAGAATAAAGGCACTAAATAAGACACTCAACTTCCAAGTGTCTATTTTGAAGCCACAGTATATACGCCGGAAGGAATAAAGAAATGGATGCATGTTAAATATCTACGATTGATGTTTTGAGGATGGCTGGAATCAAGCAATAAACCAAGGGGGAGAATGCTGGGTTGTATTTTGTGGTTTATGATTTGTATTGTTAGATTTAGTCTTGGGCTTAGTTGGGCTTTCATATGTAAACGAGATTAATTGATCTCGGTGGGATTTTGGTTGTATGGTAGTCTATATATATAGGATATGTGTTAACAAAGTTAGGAGAGTTCGTTACAAGTTTATTTTCACCCATGTAAGTTGTTAAGGTCTTAAGCATCCGACGTATTAATATATGTGTGTTTTGAAGCTTGTTCATCATGTTTATTTGTGTTTGTGTTTGTTACATAGAATCGGCTTGGTGATTAGTATCCGCCTAATCATTGAGTTACTTGATATCACATTGAAAGATCCTGTCTTGGCACTTACATATAGGTATACTAAGGGATAACCTAATCCTTTATAACCAAAGGCTCTGATACCAACTTATGTCACACCCCGTTAAGCGATTTGCGGAATCAAAAAAACGGAAATGTAACAGATACAACTGTATCAAATACATTGTTAACAAAGAAACGTTACTAACTAATTTACAATATATTACATCGTTCTAACATCTGTTACAAACTAAGTGAGATAGTCAAAACTAGCTCTTCAATTACTTTGCTTCTTACTCAAATGTTCACAAAATCGATTACAATCCAACAAGTAACACATAATCAATCTACTCCACCTTTCTAATTACCTGAAAAACATGTTTAAAGAAAAGGTCAACTACGAATAGTTGGTGAGTTTCATAAGTTTTAACGAAATCAGTTCTGCGTACCACACAGTCGTAGTTTGCATGTACGCGCGTATATAAAAATTGTATTTACGTTTGTATATATGTATAGTCGTGTCTCTGTGTGTATATAGGCATGCATATAAGTTTATAATATAAATTCGAAATTACGATAAAATTGTGATTGTTTGTTCGTAATATGTGTTTCCAATTTCCATGTTTAATCAACCACTGTGGACCCTCTTCTTCCCACAACGGTTCCACATAAAATCAACCACCGTGGCCCCCCTTCAGCCCACAATGGTTCCGCGTAACATCAAACACCGTGGCCCCCCTTCCGCCCACAACGGTTCCACGTGAAATCCAACATTACACAGTGTATACACCAATAATTAGTATTTCCTGCATCACATTATTTCCTACGTCTATTCACACAGAATGACATACACACACACGCACACAAACACACACACACACAGATATATATATATATATATATATGCGCATATATAGTATTTATCACGTATCACCAAACACTATGGCCCCCCTTCCGCTCACAATATCCTCGTGGCCTCCATTGCCCACGTTATCCCCATGGCCGTTATAGACCACGTTATCCCCATGGCCGTTACAGACCACATTATTACCCATGGCCGTAACAGACCACGTTGTTCACCCATGGCCTTTAATGACCACGCTATTCACCCATGGCCGTTACAGAACACACTATTAACCCATGGCCGTTATAGACCACGTTATTCACCCATGGCCATTACAGACCATGTTATTCACCCATGGCCGTTACAGATCATAGATCATGTTATTTCCCCAGCTTGTTATGTATAACAGTACACAGCGTATTTGTATAAATGTGTTGTCGCGTGTAATTTCATTATGTTTTGGTATTCGTACCATGTCTACTTAATTGATCATTCAACAATATTATTCACCATTCATTCGCACGTAATCAGTCCTTATGTTTGTAGGGACTTTTTGTATGTAAACGTTTAGGTGATTTATATCCTGAACCATTTCCAGATAGATAACGTATGTAACTATGCTTTTCACCCAAAAGGTTCATAAACAGTTTGAAAAGAAAGTCACGGTTTTGTAACTATGCTTTTCACCCAAAAGGGTCATGAAAGTCACGGTTTTGTAGGCACTCAGTGCGAGGTTAGCTCGGTGTTCGTTTCCCTTGCTATCTCTTAGTCCCTATAGACAATATTATAATATATTAATATTTTAATATTATTATAATCTTTATACTAAGCTAGGCTGTATCGCTAGTTTGGGTGTGGCTGTTACACCCAGAAAGTGTCAATAGGCTTAGATTGTGATGTTGTTTAATGTATAATGTTTAAAATCGAACTTGGCTCAGTTTTCCCGTTTCACTAGCTGGGCCATGTTGCTCGTTTATGTATTTGGAAAACGGTTATGGGTATGCAAACTTGGGTAAACGTGTTGGTTGATAAAATGATTAAGTTAAAAAGAAAGATCACAATTTAAGGGTCTGGATTCGCTACTAGGCTCGTTTCAGTTTATTCTGTTTGATTTGGAGAAAAACGCGCACAATCTATCCAAATTGTCCGGATTTCTCACAAAAAGTTTGTTTTTACGTAACTAATCCGAAAATATGCTTTTTGATCACTCTTGATGTTATGATATTCTAACATGTTCATTAATCACAAACCCGTCGGTTTTTATCAAAAATTGAATTTGCTTAACGTTCAAATTAGCACAATTAATGATCCGTTTATCATTAAATTATGAAAATTTAGACACTTTTCAATTACAATATGTAGATTTTAATAAAAATATTTCTAGAATTAATTACTGATTTATAAATTTACAAAAAATCATTTTATGTGTTATATTTAGCCCGAAAATCGTTCGTTTATACCAAATGATTTCCGAAAAATCCGCCAAAATTCTTGAGTGATCAAAACACTTCCCAAAATTACCTGTAGCAATTCCAGAAGCTAACAATATTACCAAATACCATTTTCGGGCCAAAAACGATCATGAAATTTCAAAT